>NC_133383.1:6615969-6646489 GCF_049309525.1 Garra rufa | reverse complement strand
AAAAGTACTTAAATTGAAACAAAATGGTTTTAAATTTTACAAATAATAATTACTTGAAATTAAATTGAAAAAATAACAGAAATAAAATATAAAAACTTAAACTTTTTTTTTAACCTAAATTGAAAATACTACGTTTTTAACAAAAAATTATTTAAATAAAAAAATAACAGAAATAAAATATAATATAAAACAAACATTTTATTTATCCCATTTCTCATTTAGAGTATGTCACTTTAATTGTAGTTAACATTTTAGTATTTTTTTTAACTGTCTGTAGTTATATATATATATAAATATATAAATAAATGATTTAATATTGTGTACTAAATAGTTCTTAAATTACAAAAATAAATACTCGAAATAATAAAATAACAGAAATTAAATATATAAAAGTTTAAACTTATTTTATTTATCCTATTTTTCATTTTTCATTTAGGTTAACTTTAAGAACTAAAACAACAAAAACTAAAATACTTAAAACAAAATTATATAATTAAAATTCTAAAAATTTTAATTTCTTAGTATCACTGATAATAGTATATCAACGATACTAAAATATTATAACTTTTTCGTACGCACATATACATATTTCTATATTTTGTGAATGAATTGTCATTGCATATGTTTGAATTTAGTCAAATTAACCCTTTGAGCAAACAACGATCTTTCTGATTCTAGTTATAGGCTATAAATAACGATATATATATAAACAATTATGTAAAACCATAGTATATTAATACTAATAATTTTATAAATATAATAATATTAATATATAATTTAAAAATGTCCTGAATCGATCATAAACAGCATAAGATGTAATGTGATGTAACTTGAACATGTTATTGATAGTTGCTGAACACGCCCACACTGGGCCTATAGCAGCTGCGCTCCGCGGTTAACGCCGTGTTTATAATAATGTTGTGCGCCGCAGCGCTATTGTTCTTTTATCTGCGTTAAATGTCACAATCAAGTGTGCGAACACATTTATCACACACCACACAGACTACAAGCACAGTGCCACATCCATTCATACAACTTGTCGAACAGGAACCCGAATGAGCCAGTGGACTTCGTGTGTTTCGTATGGAGAGTTGAGGATAAGAGCAGTTTATAGACGCATCCGATATCAGACCGCGATAATAATCATCATCTGTGCGGAAGAAGCCGTGTAACCTACCCCGTTCATTTCAGTCCACTTTCTCTTCGAGCCTTATTGTTTGGAGGCGATGGTCCAGTCCAGTGTTTTCTCCTCTGCACTTCTTTCGTCCTTCTAAACGGCGTGGAACGAGGACATCCAAAAACAGCTCCGTGTTCACGACGGGGGAAAAAAACAAGAAACTTTCGAGCTGTTTTAATTAATGCTCCTCCATCCGAGCTAGTTTGTACAGTTTCACGCCGCCATGTTTGCACTTTTATCTCATTCACGGGAGGAAACCATGTGACCATTTAAATAACCAATAATGTTTGGAAGTTGTGTTCAAATTGACCGGAAGATGGGGCTGTTAGGCGACGCACTCTTCCTGCTTTATTGTTACTTCAAAAAATAATAAAAAAATAATTATATGCGTTTTTAGTTGCTTATTATTTTAACAGATTCTGTGGGGTCAGTAAGTAGAAGCCTTGCAAAATAATAATAATAATAATATTAATAATAAATATGACAATATATAGATAATAGTTTTCTTATAATGTATACATATTAAAGGGCCTTAAAAATGACTAATAATTAATTAATAGTGTACAAAAAAGTTATACACTGTTAAAAAGAAAAAGCAAATGAAAAAAAAACAATAAATGATAAACTATTTATTAAAAAAAATTAGTGCAAATGTTTTATTTAAAAAAGCTCCTTTGACTACTTTTAGTAATTTTTTTTGTTAGTTTTGTTTTTAAATGTCTATTTACTTTTTTTATTTTTGTTTAATACATTTTAAATATTTTAGTACTCAAATTGAAAGTAAACAATTATAAGAAATGTAATATATGAAATAAAATGTTTTTATATTTTATTCCATTTTTTTATAGATTTAGAAACTCTTTATATATATATATACTCACACACACACACACACACACACACACACATATTTTAGTAATTTTTTTAATATGTCTGAGTAGTTTACATTTATATATATATATATATATATATATGAATGTTTTTATTGTATTTTTTATTGTTTTTATTTTAATTATGTGCTTTTTTTATTTGCTTAATTATTTTTACAGTGTTTTGATTCTAGATAATAATAATAAATATGAAAATATATCAATCATATTTTTTATAATGTAAACATAATAAAGGACCTTAAAAAAGGACTAATAATGAATTGATAGTGTACAATAACATTTTTCGTAATGAGTGCTTTATTTTCCTCAAAATAAATTTGAAAAGCTTAAAAAAATGTAATCGTTTTTACAAATGTATGGTTTTATTTTATGTAAGAATTTTAAGATCAGTATTGCAAAAATGACTTTAAAACGGATCTTGTTGTTGTTGTTGTTGTTGTTGTTGTTGTTGTTGTTGTTGTTGTTGTGAAAGTAGAAGCCTTGCAAAATTACAATTTAAAAAAATAATATAATAAATAATAAATATGAAAATATAAAGATCATATTTGTCTTATAATGTAAACATTTTAAAGGCCCTAAAAAATGCCAAATAATTAATTGATAGTGTTCAAAGACATTTTGGGTACTGAGTGCTTTATTTTCCTCAAAATAAATTTAAAAAGCTTTTAAAAATCGAATAGTTTTGACAAATTTCTGTAAGAATTTTAAGGTCAGTATTGCAAAACTTGACCTTAAAACTATTTTTTATTTTTTGGTGAAAGTAGAAGCCTTGCAAAATAACAATTAAAAATCAATATAATAAATGCCACTTATAATAAGTAATAAAATAATATAAAACACAACATTTGCTTTTTAAATATTCATAATTTGTCATAAAGGTCCTTAAACACATTGCAAGACCAATCTGAAAGTTCAAAAACAAAACTTTTTACAAGTTTAAGTTGTTTACTTCATCTCCCAAAGAGGAACTTCTTTATAAGATGTTCACAATTTGTAAATTTATTTGTCTGAAATAATCAATCGATTTTAAACACGCTCGTCTGATATATTGTTTATTTTCAACCTTTGACAAATAGCAGAGGTCAGTCTCTCTTCTGCCTTTGACCTTACCAGTATGGCTTCGGCAATGTCATTTTGACGTGTCATTGGAGGAAACAATTTTCACTGCGTCACTTCCTAAATGTGAGTCAGGGACAGGTCACGTGACATGGCTTCGGCGCTCTTCTTTCTCCGACTACTTTTGATTTAAAAATATAAATAAACATCTCGGCTCATATGGACGGGCTCCGGGCCTTTCTGAAAGATGGTCGTAGGTCGGCTCTCGACCGACGCTCCGCGAAGCGCTATCCGCGTCGCGTCGGGGAAATTTCCGAACACAAAATCGACTGTTTTGTGGGCTGCAGCGTCACGTGACCCGCACGCGCCTCGGGTAAAGATGGCGCCTGGCGGTTAGAAAACAAGCAGCGAGAGCAGCGGCGACATCCTTTACTCCGCCGCGACGTTTGGGATCCATAGAAACAGAGTGGAGTACGTGTTTGACTTACTGGACATTGGCTGTCAGACAGCGGGATTGCTCTGTTTTCTCTCACGCTCGCAATTTTGGTCGATTTAGGGCCGCTGTGTGACAGAATAGTGAGTTTTATTGCGTTTCGCTTGAAAGCTGAGGGAGTCTTGCGACTGGTTTACGCGCTAGGCAGCTAACCTGAGGCGAGCCGTTAGCGCACTTTTGACAAAGTCACTGACAGGAATTATTCGTTCAAATGTCATTTTTTGCCACTTATTCTGCTTGTCGGGATCCTTTGGATTTATTTAAACCCGGGTATACTCTATTTAAACAGCGTTTTGACTACTCTTTTGAAATTTAAAGTTGATGAAACGAATCGTGAGGAAAATTAGCTAGCAACCTCCGTAACCAACACTGAAGAGGTGTTTCACCACATGCAGGACATTTTTGACTAGTAAGACTTTATTTTGTTTTTTAAAACGTATTTATATTAAACACTAATGTTGTAATGTGTCTTTAACTCACGCTATGTTCATTGGGGAAGCATTTAAACGTCTCCCCTGAATATTTAGGACTTAAGAGCAGCACGTTTAGTTGACCGGCTGGCTTATGTTGTGTATTTACAACCGCCAGATTAAACGGCAGGTTATTATCGCTGTGTAATTTCAATGTTTAGATAATTTCGGTGATCATTTTAGAGTGTTCTTTTGCTTTTAGTATGGTTTCTGAACGTGTAGGCTGATTGACATTAACATCCAACAGCAACGTCAGACCAGGAAGTATCTTGTTGGATCAGTTTTGGCAAACACGTGTGGAGGTAGATGTTGTGGTGAGCCCTTAGCAGCATTGGTTTAGCACGTTGTTGCCCTTATGAATGCATTTCTTTACTGGTTAGTGTTGTTTAGGTTTATATACTAATAGTCAATATGTCTGACTTTACATAGTAATGGATGTTTGACATGGCAGTTTCTTTATGATCATTAATATTGTGGTTTTCTCTCTCTTTTAGACAATGGATCCTGGACAGGATTTGCTTCTGGCTGCTCTTAGTGAAAGTGGAATATGCCCTAATGATCTGTTTGATGTTGATCCTCAGGACACACTTCCACTACCTTCTTCACAACAGGTCATTTTAAATGCATGTTTCCTTAAAGGATTGGTCCACTTCCAAAATAAAAGAAGTTCCTGATAATTTACTCACCCCCATGTCATCCGAGATGTTCATATCTATCTTTCTTCAGTCGCAAAGAAATTAGTTTTTTTGAGGAAAACATTCCAGGATTTTTCTCCATATGGTGGACTTCAATGGTGCTCAACGGATTGAAGGTTAAAAATGCGGTTTCAGTGCAGCTTCAAAGGGCTCTACATGATCCCAGCTGAGGAATAAGGGTCTTATCTAGCGAAACAATAAATTTTTTTTAAACATTTTACAGTTTATATACTTTTTAAACCTCAAATGCTTGTCTTTTCTAACTGTGCGATGTTTTTTTTATGACTGAAGAAAGACATTAATATTTTTGATGACATGGGAATAAGAAAATTAGAAGGGATTTTTTATTCTGGAGGTCGAGTAAACTATCTAAACACGGAAGCCTATGGAGGAGACGTCCGTTTCATTATCCGCTATAGAGAAATAATGAGAAGAATAACAATGCGCAGTAAACGGTAAAACTGTTTGCACTAATTAAAGTAATACATTTAAATAATATGATAAGACGCACCAATATGCAATATCAAACAGCAAAACAAAATGTTTTGTAAAGCTAAAAATAAGACTGGAAGCCAGACTCCAGTCTGAAATTTACAAATGCCCATTCTTACACCAAGAATAAGGTGGAGATTTCAATTGCACATAGGACAGTTTTTAACTTCTTAAACTATAAAATTAGTTTTACTTTAATTTGTTGAAATATAAACATCTGAATTTCTTTTACTGCCAGATTTATTCAAACCTATGTGAAATAATGACGGACATAAAATGATTGTCATATACTGCATATATTTAGCAAATTGCTACCAGCTTCAGGAATTTTTTTTTAGCTAAGTAAAGAGCTATGAAAATTGAATGGTTTTCTTGAGGTAAATAGAGCATTATGTGACACCTTTCCACAGTTGAAACACTGGATTGAGTGATTACATATCTTCTGATGATCATTTTGATGGTTATTTTGTGCTGTAGCTAGTAGTAAAGGGGAAGAGATAAAAGGTTCACATACATCTTGAAATGAGTCACTACACCGGTCTATTACAGCTTATTAAAAAGCCTTAAAACCACATTTATTGTTTGAGTTTTGTAAAAAATAAATAAATAAGCTTAATTTGTTTATTGTTGATATCAAAAGCATCAAAGCACAAACCTTATCGAGCTTGTAGGATGTGAGGCTCACTGAAAATAACGCTTAGAGAAGTTTTGTATATGCAACAGTAGAAAACAGCATGGATTGGGATTTAAGAATCATCATTGGTGAAATACATTTTTTCCCCAAAATTATATATAAAAAAAAATTCTGAATGTTTTTTTTTCTTCCTGTTTTAATTTTTCTAGGCTCTGATTTAAGGGTTCAATTTAAAAAATATTAATCAAAAGCATGTCAGATTAATTGAAATCATGGAATGTAAATGTACACTTTTAACAGCAAAATATTAAAAGTTGAACAAAAAAATATTTAAGGCCTTATGAAATGATCAGTCATGTTTATTTTGTGCTATAACTAGTAAAGAGGAAGAGATGGTCGGTTCACTGCTTGAACTGAGGCACTACAGCAATCTGTTGCAACATTCAAAAACGGGAAAATTGAGTTTTGTGATTAACATAAATTAAAAGCTGAGATATCAAAAGCAACAAAGCACAAATCTTTTCGAGCTTGTAGGCCGTGAGGCTAGCTACAAATAATGTTTAGAGAATTTGTTCACGCAACATAAAAAAAAAAACTGCATAGATTGGGATGAGAATCAGTTTTGCTTCAAAATTTCTCAACCCAGACCTACTAAAAACAAAACTGAAAATAAAAGTGTTCCTTCTCAAAGTAGCACATTTGATGATTAGCAAGTGATGACTGAGTCGTTCTTTTCCCTTTCCCTTTCATTTTCAGTCAGTCTCGTTAAATGCACTTGACATCGGTCTCAGCAATGAAGCTTCTGGAATTGTCAGGATTGAACCTGCAGTTCCACCTACTCCTACAGTCACAATCAGGGTAAGTGTTGTCAGTATACAGAGTATTTCACTGGTAAAGTCTGAAAATGAAGCGCAATATACAGTTCTGCTCATTAACTTACAGCTAGGTAAAGCAAACAGAACTGGATGTTTTTTTTTTGTTTGAACAACAACAAAGAAAAACACTTTGCATTTATTTCTAGAAGTTGCATCAAGCCATTCAAATCTGAACCAGTGATTTCTTGCCTTTTTTCTGTGCAATATAATGAAGACCGTGAGTGAGCGAACTGTAGGCGGTCTGTCTGAAGCTACTGCTTGTGTAACGTTTTAATATTTTCTTGCAAAGCTCAGAATTACACATTGATTGTATATCCTGTGTCATCCTTGCAGGAGAAGCCTCAGCCCTCAACAACCACCTTCGTTTTAAATCAACTGAATCAGTTGCCATCGCTGGGTACAATTGTAGTCACCAAACCATCAGCCGGGACCACCTCCAGGCAGACCATCACAGTAACCAAGGTGGTGCACACAAGTTCGACAGCACAGCGGAGCGCTGCTTCCTCTCCCACCGTTTGCACTGTGGTCCCACCCAATAATGAGCAGATCAGGTTGAAGGACCTTCTCAGAACCAGTAGCCTGAAGACAAGCAGCCTCGGAGAGCTTATGAAGTTGAAACCCCCACCTGACATAGCGCAACCTGTTGCTACGGCAACAGCCACAGGCACAAGTGAGTGCTGGCAGACGTGCCGGACCTCGAGCGATCGTAGATGCTTTTTTGCTTGTAAGGGTCTGTCGATGCAGCTGGCGGCTTTGTGGCACTTTGCAGATCTAACTCCGAGTGCCAGTTTTCAAGTGCCGCCTCCAGCTGTCAAAACAAGAAACCAACATGAGCTCAAATCACCTTTGGAGGCGTTAAAGCCGTTTAGATGCTCTAAGAAATAGCAGACCTGTTTTTAGGTCTTTTTTTAAGCCATGTACAAAGTGCAACTAAAGATAAAAAAAAGTGCATTTTACTATAGCAGTATTTACGTACAAATGTGACCCTGGACCACAAAACCAGTCATCATGTACGTACATAGCTTTCCATTGATGTATGGCTTGTTAGGATAGGACAATATTTGGCTGAGATACAACTGTTTAAAAATCGAAATATTGAGAAAATCACCTTTAAATTTGTACAAATGAAATTATTAGCAGTGCATATTAATAATCAAATTAAGTTTTGATATTTACAGTACAGTTTACCATAAAAGAAAAATCGATAATTTTGACCCATACAATGTATTTTTGGCTATTGCTACAAATACACCTGTGCCGCTTAAGTCTTGTTTGTGGTTCAGGGTCACAAATATTGTTTTTATTAATATTTTAATGTTGCTTTTATTTTTGTGTGTCAGTTTTAGTTTTTGTAATTTTATGTGCAGTTTTTGTTTATTAATATTCCTATTTAAATATTTTTTTTCTCTGTTTTATTCTTTATTTCCAGTTCATATTTTTAGTGCTTTTTAGTATTTTATTTTCTTGTTTCTCATTTCCATAATTCTTTTTCAGCTAATATACAGTTTATTACAGATTTATTTCAAAGCATTAAAATGTTTTAAGACTTTTTCAATCTATAAAATTCTTGGTGCATTGACTAAATCCTCTTTTGACAGAATGTGTGGATGTAATCAAGCTGTTTTTTTAATGTCAATGCTCTTCCTTTCAGAATTTATTCTGGTCTCCACAAAGATGATGAACAGATCAGGTATGGGTAGGGTTTTAACTGCAGTGCACTGAGTCTGTTTTCACAGGTGCTTTCATGTTGTGGCGGGGCCGTATTTCTGGCGAGCTGCTTGTGGGTGTGTGTGAATATTTGTGTTTCTTATATTGTGAATTTGTTTTGTCTCCGTTTCTTCAGCGGAATTAAACAATGGCTTGAAAAAGGAAGTGTCCAGCAAAGATGTAGCAAGAATCTGGGTCAACGATGACATGAAAATGCGGAGCTTCTCACCTGTGAATGTAAGTTTGTTTATTTGTATTTAAATGTGATGAGACGTGAGACTTTAGCTGTTATTCAAATTTTTTTGGATTGTTTATTTATTGGAATGTAGAAATTGCCAGGAATGAAGGAGGAAGAGGAACCAGAGGAAGAGGAAGAAGAGGAGCTGGGTCATGCAGAGACGTATGCCGAATACATGCCAATGAAACGTATGTATAATCATGATGTCAGAGTGCTTAAGTAAAGGATTGTGTAATTTCTAATGCCCTGTGAAATCCATTTTATTTTTTTCCCAAATTAATTTTCAGTTAAATTTTTTTTTTTTTTTTTTTTGCTTCAGTTTCTTTCGTTTTAATTTTTCCAGACTCTGATTTAATGGTTAAATTAAAAAATATTAATCAAAAAGCATGTGTAAATAATTGAAATCATGAAATGCACACAATTTAACAGCAATTTATTAGAAGTTGAACAAAAATAAAATTATGCCTTATGAAATGATCGTTCATGTTTATTTCATACTATAACTAGTAGTAAAGAGGAAGAGATGATTGGTTCTTATGCAACTTGAACTGAGGTGCTAAAGCAGTCTGTTACAAAATATTAAAACCCCCAAAACCACATTCGTTGTTTAAGTTTTGTAATAAAATTAACTTAAAAGCCAAAATATCAAAAGCAACAAAGCCCAATTTTTTTTTCTCATAGTTGTTGTTATTTTATTTATTTTTCAGTAAAAACTTTGTGTATTTAAATTTTTCTGATAAATTATTTCTTAATGTTTTAATAATAATTGTATTACTAGTAGTAGTGCAATCATAACGTTAAGTAACCTGTGACCACAAACCAGTCATAAAGGTCTTTTTTTTTTTTTTTTTTTTTTTTTTTTTTAATACATCATGTGAAAGCCGAATCCGTTGATGTATGGTTTGTTAGGACAGTAGGTCAATAATTGGCCCGAGATGCAACTATTTGAAAATATGGAATATCAGTGGAAAAAAAAATCTAAATACTGAGAAAATCGCCTTTAAAGTTGTCCAAGTGAAGTTTTTAGCAGTGCATTTTACTAATCAAAAATGAAGTTTTGATATATTTACGGTAGAAAATTAATATAACTTCTTAGAACATGATCTTTACTTAATATTTTAATGTTTTTTGGCGTAAAAGAAAAATAATTTTGACCCACACAATGTATTTTGCCTATTGCTACAAATATACCTGTGCTAGTTGAGGCTGGTTTTGTGGTCCAGGGTCACCATATATTTGTGACAGTTTCTTCAAGTTAAACCCAACTTTTATTTTGACAGGTTACTGTGAAGACCTTTTAGTTATGTGTGTACTAGTAAACAAAGTCATGCAATAATTCTCACAGACATGCAGAATTCATATTTTTAGAATTTTTTTTAAATAGTATTTTGTGACAATATTCATTGGTTTAAGTGTACTGACCAGGTTTTGATTTATTCATCCAAAATTTTCGCATTATACAATACATTCCTTTTTTATGACCCGATTCCGTCCACGTTTTCCATATTGCTGAATTCATAGGGCACTAAATTTCTTAGCTGTACGTTACAGATAAACTATTTAAAAAAAAAAAAAGATTATTATGAGTGTTTTGTAAGTTTGTAAAGTTGATCTTCTCATCTCTCAGTGAGAATTGGACTGCGGCACCCTGATCCTGTGGTGGAAACAAGCTCTCTGTCAAGTGTCAACCCACCAGATGTGTGGTACAGACTTTCCATTGCAGAGGAGACCATCGATAGAGGCTGGTTATCTGCCCTACAGCTTGAGGCCATCACATATGCTGCTCAGGTTTGGGCTTTTTTACATATTACATATAATACTATATTCAAAATGGTATTACTACTAAGGAAGCAGATTAGTTAATTTAAAAAAATGATAGTAATTGTGATTTGGCGTAAATAAATGGTGTACTGCAGTGTTTCAGATCTGTCTCTTTGAATCATGTCTCTTCGTACAGCAACATGAGACATTCCTACCAAATGGAGACCGAGCAGCCTATTTGATTGGAGACGGGGCTGGCGTTGGAAAGGGAAGAACTATTGCTGGAATCATATATGAAAATTATCTTCTTGGCAGGAAAAGGTCCCTCTGGTAATCACTTGTTTTTGTCTTCCTTCAAGCTGCTTTTTGGTGTGTAATTGTACAGTTATTCATTCCTTTTTTTCCACTACCGGTCTGTACAGGTTTAGTGTCTCAAATGACTTGAAATACGATGCAGAGAGGGACTTGAGAGACATCGGAGCAAAGAACATTCAGGTCCATTCGCTAAACAAGGTGCGTTAAGTGCTTCTTAGCCAACATATGAGATGTTTGTGTGTCTGGAGTGGAAAATGCATTTTCTACACGTCTCTCTTTCAGTTCAAATATGGAAAGATCTCATCGAAACACAATGGGAGTGTGAAAAAAGGTGTGATCTTTGCCACATACTCATCCTTGATTGGAGAGAGCCAGTCTGGGGGGAAGTACAAGACGAGATTCAAACAGTTACTACACTGGTGTGGAGACGACTTTGATGGAGTTGTATCCTTTCAAGTTAAAAGGAAGTAGTAGGAAGAAAGAAAGACTGAGATTGTTAATTATTTTATAACAAAATTCATACAGTGACGTTTTGACACTCTTTAATGTGGCATTTCAGCACTCAGTTCAAGCAGCAGTGTTTCAACTGCATAAACAATGTCTTGTAAACAGTATCATATAACAGTACATTTAGACCATTTTGCTAAATATATGCATTATGATAGATATTCGTTATTTTGTTTACTTAACTCGTGGTCTAGTGCTTCAATAAATCTGTCATGACAAGTTTTTATCACAGCTACCTTTTAAATGTTTATCATAGACAAAAAAAAAACCAAATAATTGCACAAGAGTCACAAGTTGATACCAAATCAATTAGTATTTTACCAAAAAATTGTAGCTGAGTAGTTGATAAAGTCCTTATTCTCATTTCCACACTTTTGTAGGGCCTTATTCCAAAATTCAGTTTTATTTATTTCCAAATTCTGTTTTTTCCCCATTTTAATATTTCTGGGTTCCGTTTTCTTTCTCCATTTAAATTTTTCTATACTCTGTTTTAATCGTTACATTGAATTTTAGTAATCAAAAAGCATGTCTAATTAATTGAAGTCACAAAACGAACACAGTTTAATAGCAATTCATTAAGTTTGACAAAAAATACATTAAGGCCCTATAAAATAAGTTTTATTTTTTTCCTCTCAAATATAGTTTTATTTTTTACCATTTAATTTTCTGGATTTCATTTTAATAGTTTCATTAAATTTTATTCATAAAAAAACATGTCTAATTTAATTAAAGTCACAAATCTTGTGCAGTTTAACAGCAATCTATTAAATGTTTAACAAAAAATACATTCCTAAGGCCTTTTGAAGATTTTTTTTTTTCCTGCTCAAATTTAGTTTTATTTTTACCAAATTCTGTGTTTTCCATTAATTTTCTGGATTTCATTTTAATGGTTTTGTTAACTTATTAATCAAAAACCATGTCTAATTAATTGAAATCACAAGACCTACACTATTTAACTGCAATTATTAAAAGTCTAACAACAATTGTTAATTTTTTTTGAGAATTTTTAAATGTATATTTTCCAAATTCTGTTTTTCATTAATTTTCAGGATTTTATTTAAATGGTTTCGTTACATTTTAATAATCAGAAGCATCTCGAAATGTACAAAAATAAATGCTTTTTTTTAACTAATTATTTAATTTAAATAAATTATGGCAAATAATTACGGTGTCAATCTGACATCCTAGAAGAACATTCTGTGCTCTAGACCAGGAAAAACAAGCATGTTTCATTGTATATTGACTGATCCACAGTAGTGAAGCACTTCACATGGTGTGATTGTATTCAGCTCTCTAGTAGCTATGGTAACTGATTCCCTTGACTAAGCATCTCAGATCATATTTGATGAGTGTCACAAAGCCAAAAATGTTTGCCCTATTGGGTCATCCAAGCCCACAAAGACCGGACTAGCGGTTTTAGAGCTGCAGAACAAGCTGCCAAAAGCCCGGGTTGTGTACGCAAGTGCTACAGGTATGTGACTGTGGATTTTTATGTACCTTGGATGCATTTTTCTAATGCATTTATTTCTGTTTTGCTATTTATGTATCTTTTGTTTGGTTTTGTGTAGGAGCATCAGAACCCCGCAATATGGCCTACATGAATCGCCTTGGGATCTGGGGGGAAGGAACTCCATTTAAGGAGTTTACAAATTTTATCCAAGCTGTTGAAAGAAGGTGAGTCCATCAGAGTTTGTGTCCATGACCTTGCTTTTTACTACCATCACGCATCCTTTCAATATTGAATGCAACCCTATTTTGGTTGGTTTATTTTAGAGGTGTTGGTGCTATGGAGATTGTTGCCATGGATATGAAGCTGAGAGGAATGTACATCGCTCGACAGCTGAGCTTCACAGGCGTGACGTTTAAAATCGAAGAAGTTCCCTTAACACTGGACTACATTAAGATGTACAACAAATCAGTTCGCTTGGTGCGTAAAATGCCAAAACTACAACTGAACATGTGATTTAGAATCATTTGAAAGATCATAAAGTCATTTATTTTGCAAACTTGCAGTGGGTCAGTGCAAGAGAGAAGTTCCAGCAAGCCGCCAACCTGATGGATGCAGAACAACGGATGAAAAAGTCCATGTGGGGTCAGTTCTGGTCCGCTCACCAAAGGTTCTTTAAGTACCTCTGCATCGCCTCTAAGGTTCGAAGAGTGGTGCAGCTGGCCAGAGAGGAGGTTAAAAATGGAAAGGTTAGACTGGATGTACTCCTATTACAAAAAAGCATTGAGAGCGAAAGAATTGCAGTGATTTTGGTTGTGCTGATCTCTAACCTTCTCCGTAGTGTGTGGTGATTGGTCTTCAATCAACTGGAGAGGCTCGAACCCTTGAGGCCTTGGAGGAGGGTGGAGGCGAGCTCAATGACTTCGTCTCTACTGCAAAGTGAGTATAATAAATGTGCAGGAAATAGTTTTTAATAGTAAAAGAATAGTTTGCCCAAAAATGAAAATATGCTAAATTTAGTCACCCTCAGTCCATTCAAGATGTAGATTAGTTTTTTTTTTTCATCTGAACAGATTTGGATAAATGTAGTATTACAGCAAAGATTCACTGCAGAGCCTTCATTGGTAAGCAAGTGATGTAACGTTAAATTTCAACAAATACATTCTAATAAAGAAACAAATCCATCTTGGATAGCCTGAGGGTGAGCAAATTTTAATTTTTAGGTGAGCTTTTCCTTTAAGAGAAATATTACATAGTCAGGTTTTTGGACAGTAAGTTACTTCTGCTCACCAAGCCTGCATTTATATGATCCAAAATACAGCAGAAGCAGTAATATTGTAAAATATTTTTACTATTTAAAAATAACGTTTTTCTATTTGAATATATTTTAAAATGTAATTTATTTCTGCGATCAAAGCTAAATTTTCAGCATTATTGCTCCAGTCTTCAGTGTCACATAATTCTGCAAAACTCATTCTAATATGCTGATTTGCTGTTCAAGAATTGTTTTTGTATTATCAATATTTAAAACAGTTGAGTACGTATCATATGTTTTCATAACCATATGTTTTTTTGGAAATTAATAGTTTTATTTAGCAAGGATGCTTTAAATTGATCTAAAGTGATGCTAAAAACAATGTTACAAAATATTTCTCGTCAAAGAAACCTAAAAAAAACCTTCTACTTGGCTGTTTTGAATGTAAGAATAATAAGTGTTTTTTGAGCAGCAAATTAGAATATTAGAATGATCGAAGGATCACGTGACTGGAGTAATGATGCTAAAAATTCAGCTTTGAAATCAAAGCTGAATTAAATGGTAAAAATATTTTAAAATGTTACTGTTTTTGCTGTACTTTGGATCAAATAAATGCAGGCTTGGTGAGCAAAAGAGGAAAACATTAAAAAAACAAAAAAAACATTAAAAATCTTACTCGTCACAAACTTTTGACTGCTAGAGTGCCTTTATAAATTCTGTAAAAGATAAAAATGAACAGTATAGTTTTCAATGATGTTTTTAAACTGAACATATCAATGCAAACTCTTTTGAAGGGGTGTGCTGCAGTCCCTGGTGGAGAAGCATTTTCCTGCACCAGACAGACAAAAACTCTTCAGTCTTTTAGGCATCGACATGAACGCAAAGGAAACGCCTTCACCTTCGGAAGCCTCCACCGAGCAGAAAGGCAAAAAGCGCAAAGGTGCTATTCACATGCACATGGAAACCACAATAGCGATGCCTTGTTATATTTAGCAGCAGTTTCTACCCTGAAACTATGAGCACATCTCTGTTGGAGGAAGTAAAACCACTCTTGGGCTTTTGGGTTACTCAAATTGAAAATTGAAGGCGAGTCATAGTTTTTTTTTGTTGTTGTTTGTTTTTTTCTTTGACCGTTGGTGACTTTTGTGCTTGCAGGTCCAGAAACAAAGAAGCAAGTGAAGAAGGCTCGTAAATCTGGTGGTCTGTCTGGTACCAGCTCAGACGAGAGCAACTCTGAAGATTCGGACAAGGATGCGGAAAGCGACGACAGCTTCAAGTCGGTCAGCTCAGGGGAGGACGATGAAGATGACTTCAACCCCTTTAAGGATGATTCCAGTGAGGATGAGGAAGATGGTGAGAATCTGTGGTCATATTATTTATATAGTGGTTTATTCAATGGAGCCTTTTCACTGACTGTGACAAAACATTTCCACAGTTATTAACATTCTAAATCATTACGCTGAAGATAGTAAATGTAGCGCTTTATACAATGGACCCTTTTCACAGACGGTGGTGAAATTATTAACATTGTAAATTATAACACTGTTTTCTTATATTATCTTAAAGGAGTAGTTCACTTCCAGAACAAAAATTTACAGATAATTTACTCACCCCCTTGTCATCCAAGATGTTCACTTCTTTCTTTAGTCGTAAAGAAATAGTTTTTTGAGTAAAAACATTTTAGGATTTCTCTCCATATAGTGGACTTCTATGGTGCCCCTGAGTTTGAACCTCCAAAAGGTAGTTTAAATGCAGCTTCAAAGCGCTCTAAATGATCCCAGCTGAGAAAGAGGTCTTACCTACCAAAACGATCTTTTTTTTTTTTTTAAGCATTTTTATTATTAGCATTTTTTTAATGCTTTTTAACCTCAAATGCTCAGTTTAATTCTGGTTTAATACAGTTAGGGTATGTCAAAAACTCCCATCTCATTTTCTTCTCCAACTTCAAAATCATCCTACATTGCTGCAGAAGTATTTACAAAAAAAGGTAAAACAGTGATGTAGGCCGATTTTGACGTTGGAGAAGAAAATGAGATGGGAGTTTTTTGACATACCCTAACTGTATTATACCAGAATACACAAAGTACACACAGAGCTAGAGAAGATGAGCATTTGAAAATTTAAGAAGTATATCCTTTTTTTTTTTTTTTTTTTTGATAAAATGACCAATTGTTTCATTAGATGGCGTTTTGGAAGTTCAAACTCGGGGGCACCATAAAAGTCCACTATATAGAGAAAATTCCTGAAATGTTTTCCTCAAACTATTTCTTTACGACTAAAGGAAGAAAGACACAGACAATCTTGGATGACATCGGGGTGAGTACATTATCTTTAAATTTTAGTTCTGATGTAAACTACTCCTTTAACTTTAAATTATAGACTTATAAACTAGTTAACGTTTCTGCACTACTTTTTTTTCTCTTCTGATCTCCCCTTTGTGGCAAATATAAGTGCAAACATTATATTTCTTGTAATTTCTATTCACCTCTATAGCCGTTTACCCAACTATAATGACTTGTGCTTCCGAGAACCCAGAAAATGTGAGAAGGGTCCATACAGGTTGTTTAAAAGTAGCTTCATGTTATTAAACAGGAAAAAATGTTGTTAAAGGATTAATTCACTTCCAGAATAAAAAATTCCTCATTATTTACTGACCCCCATGTCATCTAAAACGTTTGTGTCTGTCTTCAGCCAAAAGTTTTTGAAGAAAACATAAAAGGATTTTTCTCCATATAGTGGACTTCAGTGCCACGGGTTTAAGGTCCAAATTGCAGTTTTAATGCATCTTCAAAGGGCTCTACACAATCCCAGCCAAGTAATAAGAATCTTATATAGTGAAACGATCTGTCATTTTCTAAAACAAAAAAAATTACATGTACCTTTTAACCTCAAATTCTCATCTTGCACTAGCTCTGCTCTGCGTTGTGTATGTGCGTCTTTACCAATTATGTAATCACGTTGGAAAAGTCACGCAGTTCAGTTCAGGTAGGGTGAAAAATCTCCCAAGTTATTTTCTTCTCCAACTTCAAAATCATCCAAAATCGTTTACCTTTTCTGGAAAGGGCGTTTGACTTTCTTTGCGCGTTCGCTTTGTAAACACTGGGTCGGTACTTCTGCCTACATCACATGTGACCTTTCCAATGTGATTAAGTAATGCTTGAAGTCAAGCTATTGCAAGAGGAGTGTTTGTGGTTAAAGTTTTATTTTTTAGAAAATGACCGATTTTCGCTAAATAAGATTTGTTCCTAGGGCGGGATCATTTAAAGCTCTTTGAAGCTGCACTGAAACTGCTATTTGGACCTTCAGCTCGTTGATGCCCTTTAAAGTCCACTGTATGGAGAAAAGTCCTGCAATGTTTTCTTCAAAAACCTTATTTTTTGACTGAAGAAAAAAAAAGACTCTTGGATGACACAAGGATTGAGTAAATTATCAGGAAATTTTTATTCTTGAAGTGAAAAAATCATTTTAATGACGCAGCTGAAAAGCAATTCTTCAGAAGCCAATACTGTTGATATTAAACTTAGATTAGTTGATTTAGTGTTGATTTAGTTTTGTTCAATGAATGTGTTTGTTGCAATGTTCATCAGATAAAAAATTAGTCTAGTTGAGAAATAAGCAGCTCTACAGAAGACCATAGTGCAATTTATTCACATTAATTCAGTTCAGTGTTGATACCATAATAATTAGAAATATTAATGCTAACTGTTTGAAACAGATCCGTGGCTCATCAGAAAAGAGACTAAAAAGAGCAAAGACAGGAGGAACAAGAGAAAGAAAAAGAGCATTGATCCAGACTCTATTCAAAGTGCCTTGTTAGCCTCCGGGCTTGGAACAACCAGACCCACTTTTACAACCCCCACCGTCAAACCTTCAAACAACACGGTTGTTGTAGGTAAGTAACTAGTGAGCAGTGGGTTTCATCGCACACAATTGCAGCTGAAAGTTGTTGAATAAAGTAGTATAATGTTGATACTAATAGTCACACTAAATAATTACTCTTAAGCCAAAAGTGAGCCAGAGGAGAGCAGCTGTGTGACCAGTCAGGATGCTGTCGAAGATGCCCAGCGGATGAAGAGGGACTTGCTGGAGAAACTGGAGCATCTGGCAGAGGATCTGCCACCCAACACGCTTGACGAACTCATCGATGAACTGGGAGGCCCTGATAATGTTGCAGAGGTTGGTCTGTTTGTAGAGATAACACTGTGTATTGAATTGAAGCAATGCCATTCTAAATATTCTAAATGTGTATGTCTTGTGCAATGCAGATGACTGGCCGCAAAGGCAGGGTAGTCAGCAATGACGATGGCAGCATTTCCTACGAGTCTCGATCAGAACTTGACGTTCCAGTTGAAATCTTAAACCTCACGGAGAAGCAGAGGTTCATGGATGGTGATAAGGTATGCAGCTTTGGTTTTACCCACATCTGTCTCAGGTTTTTATTATTATGAACAGCGTTTAAACGGTTCTGTGTTTACCTTTGTAGAACATCGCAATTATCTCAGAGGCTGCCAGCTCTGGTATTTCACTTCAAGCCGACCGCAGAGTGAAGAACCAGAGGAGGAGGGTACACATGACATTAGAGCTGCCCTGGAGTGCTGACAGAGCTATTCAGCAGTTTGGTGGGTACATCATAATTTTTTTTTTATTATATTTGTTAATTTTTATTTTTTATTATATTTTTGTTTATGTAAAATTATTATTATTTTTAGATAGTATATTGTTGTGCATCAAATATCAATGACATATTTTATTAGTTTTTTTTTATTTTTTTTATTGCATTTCCATTTTAATTTTAGCTGTTTTGAATTTGTTTTGATTTTTTTGTTGTTGTTTTTTGGTCTATGTCTATAGTTAAATTTTTATTAAATAAAATTAATCAAGTTGTTTTAATTTATCAAATGTATCAACGTAAACTAAATTAAAATGACAAGTTTCCTTGGAAACAAATTGTTTTTAGAATTAATAGATTTATGCTGGTTCTAGGATATTCAAATAAATGCATTTTGAAGATATTATTTAAATAAAATGGATGCAAAAAATGCAAATAATAGATGTTTAAAATAAATAAATAAAAATAAATGCAAATAATAATATGCTATGATACTGTGTTTAATAATATCATGCTATGATCCTTTTAAATCCAGAAACCGTAGCTTTGTTAAAACTAAAATTGAAACTAAATATTTTGTATTTCACAAACAATGGTAATTTAAAGTGTTATATAAAGGAATTAAAATCATAAAAATAATCACAACAATTAAAGCAGTAAATAAACATTTTAAAATGATTACAAATTATTAAAAATGAATTTAGGTCTATTTAGTGTCCATTATTGTAAAAAAAAAAAAAACTAATATTATTTGAGTTTCAGTTCAGTAACTTTTTGGTTTCTCTGCAAACAGGTCGAACACACAGATCCAACCAGGTCACAGCACCTGAGTATGTGTTCCTCATCTCTGAACTTGCTGGAGAGCAACGATTCGCCTCGATTGTTGCCAAACGACTGGAAAGCTTGGTAGGTCCCTCGTGCACATGTTACATGCTAATGGAGGTCAGTTTCAATTTTGTAAGCCTAATTGTGTTTGTCTTCCTCAAACAGGGGGCGTTAACACACGGAGACAGAAGGGCCACAGAGACGAGAGATCTAAGCCGATTTAACTTTGACAACAAAGTACGATTAGATTACACACACCGTCAGTATTAAATAGGGTTGCTGTTAGACTACATGCTGATGTCTTTTTCTCATCTATAGTACGGCAGAAACGCTCTGGAAATAGTCATGAAGTCTATTGTCAGTCTGGACTCTCCTTTAGTGTCTCCACCTGCTGACTTTGACGGGGATTTCTTCAAAGGTACAGTTGATTGTTTTTAGTAACTGGAGAGAGTCACTTGAAACCACCAACTTAATCTAAATGCTTTGCATTTTCTTTCTTTCAGAAATCCGCAATGGTTTAATTGGAGTGGGGCTGATAAATGTGGAGGATAGATCTGGTGTTCTCTCATTGGATAAAGGTGAGTGATTTTCAGAGTTCTCAAAGTTTTTTCAAATGCCAATAATTTGGTTTGATCAAATTTAAAGACATAGAAAATCTCAAAAGGTATAACAAAATATTTAATGGTCATTTTAAGAGTTCTTAAATTTGGGGTTAGAAAAATGGGAATCAATTATTAAACTTCAAAAGGTTATGAATAATTGCCCTGTCACAGGAAGGAAAGACTATATATACTAGGGCCGGGACTTTAACGCGTTAATTAAGATTAATTAATTACACAAAAATAACGCGTTAAATTTTTTTAACGCATTTTAATCGCACTTAATTTTGCACCGCGGAACGTTTCTCACTGGAATGAGTTTCAGCGGACCGAATATACTGGAGCACCAACTAGCGTTTATGCGCATATCACCGCAGCACATCGAGCCTCAAGTATCACCTCAATGCTTTTACAGAAGGTCTACCTACCTATAGGGTACCTGAATTTCTGAAATGTAGGCTAGTATATTTCTAAATATCCCAGTGTTTCCCCTACTATTATCTTAGGAGGGCGCGTTTACAATGTCTCCTCCAAGAAAACACGGACTGGATCGCGGACTCCATTCATAAAAACCGAATTTACTATAGCGCGGAATGCCACGTAAATTCGTCGATTTTTTTATTGATAAATCAAAAGTTGGTCTGTCACTTAATTCAAATCGCGATATGGACTAGTGTCTGTGAAAACTGAAATGCAAAAAGATATGAATCCTGCATGTACGGTTTGCCTCTGTCAGTGTCACTTTTACCGTTTCATTTGAGAAAACTAGCATCATATCATACTTTACACAGAAACTTCACGGCAACCTGTCAAAATAAAAGTACGGTTTAACATGAAACAGAACAATATTCCTATTTAAATAATTGACAAAAAACAATATATATGATAAAAAATAAATATAACAACAAGATTAACCACTTAATTGTAGAAAAAAATACTACGATTATTATTTAAATGTTAAATTATTATTATTTATTGATTTTAACAGCAAACCTCTTGTTTGTTTGCCAAAAAATAAAAAGGTTTATTTTTCATTTGATTATGAGAAAAATTAAAACAAGAATTTCTTTAAAAAAAAAATAGCAAAAGATTGTAAAGCCCTATTGTTCAAAATGTTAAAATAGAGAGTTTTGGATTTAATTTTTCACTGAAATAAATGTTTTATGTTAAATAAACGTTATTACACAAAGTAGGGTAAAGTACCGAGAAAAAAAGTATGGAAACCTAGGGGAAACACTGTATCCTATTGCTACACTTAATGGCAATATTGCACTGGTCTGTTGGACTTGGTTGAACAAAAATAAACAATATTTTGTTGCTTAAGCTTATGTATTCAGTCATTATTTAATGGTATACTAAAAATCCATATGAAAAAACTTACTTCTCACTGTTCTCAGGTCAAATATTTATATGCGATTAAAATGCGATTAATTTCGATTAATTAATTACAAAGCCTCTGATTAATTAGATTAATTTTTTTAATCGAGTCCCGGCCCTAATATATACATTTAGTCATTATAATGTCTTGACCTAATACTAGCAAATCTGTATAAAGTATGGAAGCCCGTTTCAGCCACTGAATAAATAAATTAAAAAGGTTATTGCTACTTTTTCTCTCTCAGTTCGGACAATTTTTTTTTCTCAATTGCATGATACAAACTTGCAATGCTGACTTTTTTTCTTAGATTGTGAGATTTTAAACTTGCAATTTTTAGAAATGAAGTCAGAATGTAATATAAAGTCAGAATTACAAGACAAACTCACGATTCTAGTCTTTTTTTTTCCCCTTCAAAATTATTTTATAACTCACAATTGTGAGATTATATCTCACAGTTCTGACTAAAGTCAGAATTGCGAGATACAAACTTGCAATTTCCGAGAAGTGAGAATTTTTATCTTGCAATTCTGACTTTATTTATTGCATTTGTGAGTTTATCACAATTCTGAGGAAAAAAAAAGTCAGAACTGTGACTGTATCTTGCAGTTTTGAATGTATAACTTAATTGTGAGTTTATATTTTGCAATTCTGACTTTATTTCTCATAATTGTGAGAAAGTCAGAATTTCAAGATGTAAACTCACATTTGCAAAATAAAAAGTTGCGAGTTTATAAAATAAAAGTCAGAATTGCGACTATTTCTAAGAATTGCGTCTTTATATCTCACAATTCTGAGAAAAAAAAAGTCAGAATTGCAAGATGTAAACTTGCAGTAGCAGGAAAATTTCTGAATTGTGACTGCCGTTTTGACTTTATAACTCGCGATTGTGAGTTTATATCTCACAAGTATGACTTTTTCTCAGTTGTGTGATTATAAGCTTGCAGTTATGGGAAATAAAGTCTGTATTGCGAGTTTGTATCATGCAATTCTAGGGCAAGAAAAAAATCAGAATTACAAGATTTCAGTGGTGGAAATGGGCTTCTTTAATGAACGCATTACTGTTGTTATGAGCAAAATTTAATATTAATTCATCTCTGAATCGCATGTGTTTATGTATTAGAACAGAATGTTCCAAACATGAAAATATTGAATAAATGAAAAAAAAAAAAAAAAAAAGAAGTATTTTCAACCTGCAGTTGAATATGTGCCCCAGCCTATTGCGAAATGTTTTCATTTTCTCATGCCACATAACTTTTATTTACTTTTTATAGACTACAACAACATCGGGAAATTCTTGAACAGGATTCTTGGTATGGAGGTCCATCAACAAAATGCTCTCTTTCAGTATTTCGCAGACACTTTGAATGCTGTTATTCAGAATGCCAAAAAGAATGGAAGATATGATATGGGAATTTTAGGTAAGAAAGTGTTTTAAACATGACAAAAGTCTCATACATTATAAAGAAACCTGTTTTTTTTTTTTTTTTTTTTTTTTACAAAAAACACAAAACTGATTTTTAAAGACATAAAACAAAAAAAGTGTGTCAAAGATAAAAAATTTTTTATCTTTGACCAGCAATAAAACAGAAACTTACCACTTAAAACTCTGAACATTATTGTTTTGTCTTGTCTTATAGGCAGTACATAAAAATGAGCTTTTTTGTGCTGTGTATTACTTATTTGAATTGCATTTTTAATGTAGTAAATACCATTTAGGACTTCAAAATTAGCTTATTGTGTTCACTTATATATTTTAAAAGTGTTTTTTTTTCTTTGCAGATTTGGGCTCTGGAGATGAGAAAGTGAAGAAAGTTGACGTAAAGAAATTCTTGACACCAGGATATTCCACCTCAGGGCATGTGGAGCTCCATACAGTATGTATATTTATACTGAGAAACTAAAACAAGTGTCCATGTTTATTAGCATCATTATGATGCCATTATTAGTGTTTGGCTAAAAAGAAACCGTTTCTGTGTCTTCAGGTGAGTGTGGAGCGGGGAATGTCATGGGAAGATGCCACCCACGTCTGGGCCGACCAGAACGGACCGGATGATGGCTTTTATGTACAGGTAAACATTCTTTACTTTTCCTCTTTATGCACCCCACTAACAATTCATTCAACTACTGAACCTAACAGCATTCCGTTTCATCTCAAGGTGCGGAATAACAAGAAAATCGCCATCCTGGTAAAGGAGGTCAATCCCAGAAAGAGACTCTTTATGGTGTACAGACCAAATATAGGAAAACAAGTTAAACTGGAGACTTATGTGGACATCAAGAAGAGAAGTAAAAAGGTATTACATTACTGCGGTTTCATTGCATTCTTAATCTTTCTGGTTCATCATTGGTGTAAAATTATAAATTTATCATTTGAGTTTTTTTTTTTTTTTTTTTTTTTTTTTTTTTTTTTTTAAATGTATGGAAGCCCATTTCTGCCACTGAATAGAAACTAAAAAAGGTTATTGTGACTTATTTCACAATTCTGACTTCAGAATTGAGATATAAACTCAATTGATTGATTTCTTGCAATTGTGAGTTTATATCCCACAATTTTTACTATATCTAGGAATTCTGACATTATAAATCACAATTGTGCGTTTTATATCTCAAAATCAGAATTTAGTCAATATTTTTGTCAACAAATTGCACTGTTTATTATAGGGTGACCTTAGATGCGTCCTCTTTTAACTAGTTCGTCATTGGTGTAAAATTATAAACTTATCATTTGAGGTTTTTTATCAAGTTTATATCTTGCAATTCTGACCTTTCTCAATTGCGAGTTACAAAGTCAGATGATATAAACTCGCAATTCTGAAAAATGAAGTCAGAATTGTGAGAGATAAACTTGCAACTCTGTGAAAAATCAGTCTTTTTTTGTCAGAACTTGACTTTATAACTCACAATTGCGAGTTTATATCTTACAATTCTGAGATACAATTTCCCAACTGCGAGATGAAAAGTCGGAATTGTAGAAGAGTTTATCTTGCAATTCTGACTTTATTTCTCGCAATTGTGCATTCATATCTCACAGATCGGAGAATAAAAAAGTCAGAATTCAGTCAATATTTTTGTCAACAAATTGCACTTTAGGGTGACCATACATGCATCCTCTTAACTAGACATGCTGTGGCCAAGATGTCTAAATTGACTAAAATGTCCTGGTTTTGGCTTGGGTTTCCTATTGTTTTCATACTTGTTAAAGCTAATATGACTGAAAAGTAGGTTGACCAGTAGGGTGCAGACATTGTACGTAATTGGCCAATCGTGGCATGCAGTGAGGCAGGATCTACAGAGAATGTCAAAGCAATGCAAATATGCACACATGTAATGTGTGAGGGCTGTTAAACGTACATCAATAGGAAAACAAAGCTAAAACATGAATGTTTTAGACAATTAAGAAATCCTGGCCAGGACATGACCGGGAAAAAGAGGACTCATGGTCACACCCTAGTTATTGTGGCACTTGAAACAGCTTGTTCTAGCTAGTCTCAAGGGTGAAACAGCACCTTAAAAATATTCCAAAATCAAAGCATGCTTCATGTCTGCTGCTTAGAGATTGAGACATTGGTGTAAAACTGCCGTTTTCAAGCAGCAAATTACAGACAGTCATTATCACAACATCTTAAAATTTGTTCAAGTGTTTAACACAAGCAGTTGTGTTCATCACATGCCTTTCAGGCTTCGTAGCAGCAAGTCTGAAGTCTTAAACTTCTGCATTGCTATAACGAGGGTCATGTTATCATGCAGGTTAAACCACTTATTAGTCAACATCCAAAATCAAAAATTTGCCATCTTATTTGATGCTTGGTGAATGTTAATTTTAGATCCTGTTGGCATTCTCCAGACCGTTTCATGTAATTTCTTCAGTGCGTACAGTCTCTAATCCTTCTCATCTCAAAATAGGTCCTCTCTGATGATGCCAAGCAGCACTGGATTGATCAGTACAACTCCTCAGCTAACGTCTGCTCGCACGCGTACTGGTATGTGCTTCTTTTAAGTCACTTCAGAAGTGAAAATAGATTCGTACATTGTGTGTCATGAGAAACACTCTTTCTGACAGGCGAGGGAACTGTAAGAAAGTGTCGGTGGGGCTGCAGTGTGAGATCGGGCTGCGGTGCAGGACATACTACGTCCTCTGTGGCTCCGTTCTCAGCGTGTGGACCAAAGTGGAGGGTGTGCTGGCCTCAGTCAGTGGAGCCAACGTGAAAATGCAGATTGTACGTTTGAGAACAGAGGACGGGCAGAGAATTGTGGGTAGGTTGTCAAACAGATACAAATGCATTATTATTGCACAGTAGAGTGTACTTCTCAAAGTAGTAATAAACCTATTAACTATGGTGGGCACCGATAGCCTTGTGGGCAGAGCGCCTACATATAGTGCTGTTGTGCTATGTTGGCCCTGATTTAGAATCTCTTCTTGAGGACCTTCCTCTCCCACTTTGCATCCTGTCTCCTCTACACTGCCAAATAATAACCTAAAAAATGCCACAAAAAAAACTTAACTACATGTTTTAACAGTAAACCCACTGTTTGCCAAATGAATTTTAAAATGATTGCTTTTTGATTATTAAAATTGAATTAAACCATTAAAATGCAATTAAAAACAGCAACAACTAAAGACTTAAAAATAACGTTATTTTATAAAAAAAAAAAGTTTTCTGGTAAGGCACTAAAATTTAATTTTTATTTAACCTTTAAAAGTTACATTTTAGAAGTTTCATAAGTTCAATTAATTAGATGTTTGCTTACTGAAATTTAATTTTAAAATGAAAACTGAGTCCAGAAAAATTAAAATGGAGAAAAAAGACCAGAAAAATTTAACTAAAGAGACAGGAGACAAAATAATGAATTAATGCATTTATTTATTTTCAGGAAAAATAAAACGACGTTCAATTTCCAAAAATTGTTGTGTGTCATTTCAAATAATTAGACATGCTTTTTGATAAAAAAAAAAGTGGGTTTAACAATTGAAACAGAGTTCAGAAAAATTAAAATGGAGGGAAAAAGTTCAGAAAAAACTAAAGATACAGAATTTGAGGGAGAAATAAATAAATAAATACATGTATGCATAAATCTAAACCCATTTCATTAGTCCCTTAAATGTCATTTCAATTAATTAGACATGCATTTTGATTTATTACATTTTATTTAACCATTAAAACAGTCCAGAAAAAAATTAGTATGGAGAAAAAAAACAATCTAGAAAAATTAAAACTAAAAGCACAGAATTGGGGGAGACAAAAAATAATACATTTCATTAACCACTGAAACTGAGTTGAAACAGAGTTAAATTTTTCATCCCAATTGCGAGTTTACATCTCACAATTTATTTTTTTTGTTTTTTCCTCAAAATTGTGAAACACAAACTCTCAGTTCTGAGCAATGAAGAAAGAATTTTGATATAAACTTCAATTCTGACATTAGTTCATGCAATTGCGAATTTATCTTATTCTTAGAATTGAGATAAAAACTTGCAATTGCCAGTTATAAAGTTCAATTTTGAGGGAAAAGACTTCTCAGAATTGCGAGAAATCTCTCAATTCTGACTTAACTTGCAATTTAGTGTTATAAAGTCAGAATTGCACTTGTTAAACTCTCAGTTCTGAGGATAAAAGTCAGATTTGCAAGTTTATATCTCAAAATAACTTGCAATGGTGAGTTTATATCACATAATTCTAACTTAATTTCTCAGAATTGCAAGTTTGTATCTCATAATTGCAAAATGTAAACTCTCAGTTGCAAAGAAAAAAGTTAGAATTTTGAGATTAAAAGACACCTTTTTAATATTCAGTGGTGCAAATGGGCTTTCATAAATTAAAGATGCTTTTTGATTACTCAAATTTTATTTAACCATTAAAAAGTCCAGAAAACAAGTGTAAGCAGAGGGGAAATGGAATTTGAAGGGGGAAATAAACGGAACATTTGGGAAAAGTTTTTTTTTTTTTTTTTAACTTCCTTTTCTTTTTTCTTCTCAGGTCTGATCATTCCCCCCAACTGTGTGTCGCCCCTAATCAACATCCTCTCATCATCAGATCAGTCTCAGCAGCTGGCCGTGCAACAGCAGCAAATGTGGCAACAACTCCATCCGCAGAGCATCAGCCACACTGTCAACACATAGCGTGACACACACACACACACACACCCCTCACTTTAGGGCAGATGTGGCGTCGTAAGCCAGCCAGCCACCCTTCTTCCTCTTCCGGCAAGCCGCCGCCGCGGGGAAGACAGTGCTAGTGTCGTATTTAATATTTCAGGGTTTGTGTCCAAAGAGGACTCATTGCCAAAGGAGCTAGAGAATCGGAGCTCTCCGCACTGAGAGGGGGCGAAACTGGACGATACTTGGGTCAGGCTGTTTCCTTTTCACAACCTCCAGTCTGTTAATCACGGCCTGTGCTTTCCATCAACATACGTGACTTACACTACTATGTACACAGGACAGCGCTCAGGGGTTACTCACAATCTAAGTTTTGTTTTTTTTCCCATTTATTATTTTTTTTTCATCTCGCACGGCCTCCGTCTGTCCCCACCTTCAAGCATGTCTCGGGGCATGACGCTGCTTGTTCATCACTTAATACAGAACCTGATTTAAATGCAGGAGCGCGCCAGCTTGGCGGCGGGCGTAAGCGGTGCAAACCCAACCCTAAAGACTCGATCAGAGACTAAGTTGCATGGTTTGACAAACCCTTTGGATTTTTTTTAGTTTACGTAAGCGTTTCAGTTCAGCAGGTTTTCAAGCTCGAGTGTGATTTGTAAACTGGAATGTCCTCTATAGCAGGCCACATCAATCAACGCTTTTGCTTAGTTTTTCTATTCCTTGCTTTTAATAATTTCCCATCACTCGTGAGGACAAAAGCCTTGTTTTTCTGCTGTAAATGTCGGAGTTTGACACTCGCTCGGTCTCTATACTATATCTCGATGTATAGTTGCATATCTGAAATCTGTCATGTTTTTGCCGAATTGTAGATGTGGCAGCACTCTAAAGACAATGTCATTCATCCTTGCACGAGTTGCACTACTGATGGATCTGTTGTACAAAAAATCTATGGAAAATTTAACTGACTGCAAGATTTCTACCTCTTGCATATGACCAATAAATCTTGTGGATTACCTCGATTTCAAAATGTCTTTACTTTGGGAACCACTTCTTTTTTTGTGTTCACAATGTGTGTTTAACTTGTATAAATATGACCCTGGACCACAAAACCAGGCTTGAGTAGCATGAGTGTATTTGTAGCGATAGCCAAACATACATGTTGTGCCAAAAATAATTAGGAAATAATTAAAAATCATGTTTCATGAAGAGATTTTGTAAATTTCCTACTGTAAATATATCACAACTTAAGTTTTGATTAGTGATATGCATTGCTAAGCTCTTTATTTCAACAACTTTAAAGGCGATTTTCTCAATATTTAGATTTTTTTTTTTTTTTTTTTTTTTGCACCCTCAGATTTCATATATTCAAATTGTTGTAATATTGTCCCATCCTGAACTTATTTATTCAGATTTCAAATGATCCCAATTTCGAATAGAATTACCCTTATGACTGGTTTTGTGGTCCGGGATCACAAATGTAGTTCTCAAAGTCAGATAAGTCTCAAATACCAGCTTTATTTGAGTATACATTATGTACAAAGCTTTAAAACAACAATCCCCCTTAAATCCAAGTAAACAAGAACCGAATTCTTTTGGAATCTGATCTTCCCGCGTGATTTAAATATTTAATTCGAAAATTTCGAATGTTACATCTTGTGGAATGTTTTAAAAAAAAAAAAAGTAACTTATACTTCACTGCAAAAAAAAAAAAATAATAATAATTTTCCCTCCCCTTTTTTTAAGTAAAAGTGTATTTTTAATAAAACTGGAAAAAATATTTTTTTTCTTAAAAGTAAAATCAACTCAAAGATGTAAATCTTCGCCATAACGAGTGGTATTTTTTTTTATTAATAATGATTTTGTAACTTCTCCGGTTGTCACTGTGGCGACGGACAACGCTGGTAATTTTTTTTAATTAATTGTGTGTTAATTGTCTGAGTTCTTTGTGATGATGATGGACAGCAGTGTGGGTGTCATGAGGAGTGACGCGGCCATATTTGCCGGTGCTGCTCCGCTGTAAACAAAAAGTGTCTGTGAGACGGACGCTCCGCTGATTTTAGGGACAATTTTATTTCTCTCATTTATTATCTCTTCAGGTATGTCTTACAAGCCCAATCCCCACCAACACCTTCCGGGAACTTCTGGGAACCAAGGTATGGCGAAAAAGCGTGGAAAAGTCTTCATCTTGAGTGTATTTGGTCGAATGTAAGAATTGGCGTGAGAAAGAATACCTGGGGAAAAGCCGTGTGTAGTTTTTGTCCAGTCTGATCGCTACAGGGTCAGATCCTTCACATCCGCCATTATTACTAGTGAAAAAAACGCATTCCTCGCCTTCGCTAGGGCTAAATATCGGCGTGAGGCGGCTGTTCGGCTTCTTCCCGAAGGGTCCGCGTCGCGCCGTGGCCGGATGGGTTTGCGTGGAGGCCGCTAGATTGTGATAAAAATGAATCCTTTTAGCGGCTAAGATCAAGCCCGTGCCGTTTCCTCCATGATTGTCTCTCGGGCTGTTGATTGATCGGATTCAGACGTGCCGTTTTTTATTGCTCTTTGGGGACACCTGCTGGACGAGGGTGGTATTGCAGGGAACGAATGCCGGGGCTAGTTGTCACAAGGGTTGTGTCATGGGAACTGTGAGGCTTTTGAGACAAAAGAGCAGTTACGTAAATGCACGTCTGTCTTGAATTAATGTCGTATGTGTTTATGGAAATCATAAGTCGTTGACTACAGTGGATGATGTGTTTTAACAGGAAACATTCCCTCTCCATCTTCAATGGCAACAATACAGTCCTACAAGCCCATTCTAAATGACTTTGGGCCGCCTTCGTTGGGATTCCCACAGGTAGGTTTCACCTTATGATTAACTAAAGAAAATATGTTTAACATTATATTTCAGCTTGCTGCTAACAGTTCTCTTTTTCATTTAGTTTTACATGATGTACCAGAATAACAAAAAACTGACACAAAAACTGTGTGTGTGTGTGTGTGTGTGTGTGTGTGTGTGTG
>NC_133383.1:6447419-6615469 GCF_049309525.1 Garra rufa | reverse complement strand
AGAAGAGACTTCTTTAAAAAGAAAAAAAAAAAAAAAAATATATATAATATATATATATATATATATATATATATATATATATATATATATATATATATATATATCTTACTGTTCAAAAACTTTTGACTGGTAGAGTACACTATGGTATTAAGTGAATCACATGCTTCTGGTTACACAAACTTGATATTCAGGTGACTGATTTAATTGGTTAATTAGGAATTAAACCTAAGTGTGTTTTGTTTTATTTGATTTTATTGCTGATATATATTGCTTTTGAATTTTTATTCAGTTTTATAGGTTTACATCAGATTTTTGATTTATATTCCAATTAATCTCTCAATTCTTCTAGACCTTATGCATTGCTGCCTTCAGAAGTCTTTCTGAGCAGTTTAATTACAAATGAGCTAAAATAACTGTGAAAGATCCAGTTTATATACATATATTTAAAGAAAAGCATAAATTTTAAACAAATATTGAGGTTCATTACTGCTACAGTGATGCAAGACAGCATGTTAACTGCACTTGCAGTATATTGACTTAATGCTTGCAAATTGCATTTGTGTATGTGAGAGAAATTAATAATATCCAAAACTAATTTAGTTAATAAGATGTTGTTGTCTTGATGTTCTTGCGTGTTTTCTTCCAGCTCATACAGGATGAAATTAAGGCATTAGTGCAGTTACAGAACGCCAAATCAGCACACAGACTCACTCTCTGGAGCCAGTAAGAACCCCAAGTCTCTAGAGGACCCGGTGGAGAACACCTTCACGTTGTCGGCTCCAGCCTCAGCTCACGCCCCTCAGCTCACCGTTCACCCTCAGGAGAGCTCGGAGGAGGGCATGGTTACAGTGCTGAGCAGTGGATATGGGACTCTTTCCACCAGGGAGCATGGGTTAGAAACAGGGCGACCCAGTTCCACAGAGGGGAGAGACGAGGCGCTGTGGTCCCCGAACCAGCATGACGCGAGTCTTACGCCGTCACCTATACCTGACACAAGCCCTCTGGGCCAGAACCCGCTGAGCAGAGTCAATGACAAGCTCCAGATGACTGAAAGAGTTGCAATGGATGCGTTGACTGATAAACAAAGAGTAATAAGGTAGAGTTACAATGGTTAGGCATCAAAACTGAATGTATTGGAATTTTGACCAAAAATGAAATGTACACTACCAGTCGAAAGTTTTTAAATGTTTTTCAAAGAATTCTCTTCTGCTCACCAAGCCTGCATTTATTTTATGCAAAATACAGAAAAAGTAGTAATATTGTGAAATATTTTTACTATTTTAAATATCTGCTTTTTATTTGAATATATTTTAAAATGTAATTTATTCCTGTGATCAAAGCTAACATTTTCAGCATCATTACTCCTGTCTTCAGTGTCACATGATCCTTTAGAAATCATTCTAATATGCTGATTTGCTGTTCAAGAAACATTTTTTTTTATAGTCAGAATATATATATATTTTTTTGAAAATAAATTATATAAATGAATATTTTTATTTATCAAGGATGAATTAAACTGATCAAAAGTTATGATAAAGACATTTAAAATGTTGGAAAAGATTTCTATTTTAGATAAATGCTGTTCTTCTGAACTTTCTATTCATTAAAGAAACCTAGAAAAATTCTACCCACCTGTTTTCAACATATTAATAATAATAAATGTGTTTTGAGCAACAAATCAGAATATTAGAAAGATTTCTGAAGGATCATGTGACTGGAGTAATGATGCTAAAAATGAAAGCTTTAAAAAAATCACAGTAATAAATTACATTTTAAAATATGTTCAAATTGAAAAAGTTATTTTCATTAGTAATAATATTTCAAAATGTTGCTGTACTACGCTGTAAATGCAGGATTGCTAGAAGTGACTTCTTTAGAAAAACATCAAAAACTTTTGACTGGTAGTGTATATTTGTCTGATTTCAAGGATTTTAGCATGATCCTTTAGATTAAAATGTTTTAAACATCTTGAGAAATCTATTCTATCAAATGTGATTAAACTTTTCACTTTGATATTCAAATGCATAATATATAATCTTTATAGCTGTGAACAATGTTATTATCATTAGCTAAAACTATTTAAAAAAATGGTAAAATAATTTTAAATATAAAAAACTAAAGACTTAACAAAAATTGCAAATGTTGCAACTAGCTAAAATTAAAGTACAAAAATAAAAAATAACGTATTAGAATAATAATAATTATAAATAAACAAAATAAAAATAGCAAACTAAGCACATAACTAAGTACATAACATTACTATAACATAAACTCTAATTAAAATTAAATTGAAAATATAAAATTAAGCCAATTTAAAATATTAAGAATTTTTTTTGCCTTGGCAACTAGCTGAAATAAATTTAAGTCAAAGTACTAAAATTACAAACTAAAAAAAACTAAAACTGAAATAAAAAAGAATAAATATTATTATAATTAAAATAATAATAATAAATAATAACTATTTAATAATATTTGTAAAAACAAAAACTAAAAAATATATATGTAATACAAATTTTTGGTCCACTTCAAATGTTGACTACTATATATATATGATGCTAAAAATTCAGCTTTGAAATCACAAGAATAAATAACATTTTAAAATATATTCAAATAGAAAAGTAATTTTAAAAGGTAAAAATATTTTTTTTGCTGTACTTTGGATCAAATAAATGCAGGCTTGGTGAGGAGAAGAGACTAATTTATAAAACATTAAAACCCTTACTGTTCAAAAACTTTTGACAGGTAGTGTATATATTTTTGTGTTGTTATATGTTGTATAGTCAACCCCTGACCTCCTGGGCCCAAAGGAAAAAACACAGACAGAGAAAGAGCCGAACGACACCGAACCGGACGTCACGTGTGGAGGAGCGGGACAGGAGCACAGCAGGAGCAGGATCTCCTAAGGAGCACACAGATCACTTACCTGATGTAAGCACATATTAATATTGAATGATTTTTTTTTGTTAGAATGAACAGCAGGCATCTTTATATATAATAACAACAACGCTTCGTTCTTACCAGTAGTAGATTCTTTTTCAAACTAAATTCCATCTTTTCTACAGTAAAATTTCAGATTTATAATTGGTAAAATTTAACCTGTATGAATTGTGCATCTTTTGCTGTTTCAGACACATGATGAAGCATTACTATTCAGCTTTTCACTTTAAACATTCCTAGAGGCCTCTGTGTGCATTTATTTTAAAATTGCTTTCTGAGTATAACAAGCATCAGTTTTCTGGCTTTTTTTCCTCAGCGTGGATGCAGCACAGCCTCCACAAACCCATTGCCTCTAAAGAGAAGTGACAGTCTGGTGTCTGAGGCCTCAGGTAACACATTTCACTAAGAATCAAGCTCTGCTGTCTGTCTAACAACACACATGAGGACTGCAATGGTCATTGTGTGATTTTTTTTTTGGGGGGGGGGGGCATTGTAATGCGTAATCTTACATTTAAAGAGGTTTTGAATAAGGGCTTTAGAAGTAGTTTGTGAATATTGTGAATTGCAAGTCACATATTCTCATTCCCTTTGTTTTTCCAGGCCTGTCTTACTGGAAACTGGATGAGAGTGAGTTATACCGCCCTCTACCTGACAACTTTGAAAGTGCTTCCTTCGTCCTAATGCAGGTAAAATTTGATTCACTTACTCTCTGGGAGAAACTAACTAAAATATAGCGGTGTTACAAAAGTTGTTGATCATTTAAAGGCCTTAAAAAAGCTCAATAAATAAGCTTTCTATTGATGTATGGTTTGTTAGGATAGGACAATATTTGGCCGAGATACATCTATTTGAAATCAGAAATCTGAGGATGCAAAAAAATCTAAAAGACTGAGAAAATCACCTTTAAAGTTGTCCAAATTAGGTTCTTAACAATGAATATTACAAATCAAAAATTACATTTTGATATGTTTACAGTAGGAGTTTTACAAAAAATCTTCATGGAACATGAACTTTACTTAATTTCTTAATGATTTTTGGCATAAAAGAAAAATCTAAAATTTTGACCCATGCAATGTATTTTTGGCTATTGCTATACCCCAGCGACTTAAGACTGGTTTTGTGGTCCAGGGTCACATATAGCAAGTATGATACAGCAGACTTTATAGGGTTAAAGGAGAAGTTCACTTTAAGAACAAAACTTTACATAGAATTTACTTACCCCCTGTCATCCAAGATGTTCATGTTCTTTCTTGCTTCAGTAAGGATATTTTTTTGAGGAATCGTCCTACATCGCTGTTTTACTTTTTTTGTGAAGGGTGTTTGATCTTCTTTGCACATTCATTCATTTGCACATAAACACTGTGTTGGTACTTCTGCAGCGATGTAGGACTATTTTGAAGTTGGAGAAGAAAATGAGATGGGAGTTTTTCGACATACCCAAACTGTCATGAACCGGAATACACAGAGTTCACGCAGAGCTAGACAAGACGAGCGTTTAAGGTTGAAAAGTAGGACTGCTCGATTATGGCAAAAATCATAATTACGATTATTTTGGTCAAAATTGTAATCACGATTATTTAATACGATTATGACTGGGTCCAAAACTTTATATTAGTGATTAATTTAAATATAACAATACAACAGAAAAAAAGATAATATATATGTAAGGGATAATCAACGGTTTGCCGTGCGTTAAAGGATTTGAAATGCACGACGTGGAGGCTAATAACTAATAATGGTTGCCTCCGCGAAGTGCATTTTAAATCCTTTAACGCACGGCAAGCCATTGAATATACCGCTTATTTCATGGTCATTTGCGAAGTTATAGACAAATTAAAACTAGGATTGATATTTTCAGCGCAAAATTTGACTGAATGGATAAAAAAGACGGTTATTTTATCCAGACAGTATCCAGACATTCCATGGAATAAATAAAAATATTGAATACTTTCATGCAAGTCTACAGTAGTCTTAACAGCCTACTACGGAAATTGAATGTAAAATAAAACAGCGTCTTCACTGTAATAGTTAAACATGCTTTATTTCTAATTAAAACTACAAAAGTCCTTCATTCAAGAGCAGTGAGTGATTTTTTTTTTTCTTTGTATTTTTACATTTTATTAACATTCAGCCGCTTATTGGAGTCACACGGATCCAATATACTGTTACACACGTGTTTTCATTCTCAACTGTTTATGATCATTTAAGACATAACTGACAAGGGTTTACATGAATAATCACCAAGCGCCTTATTTTGAAATATTTTTGCATGTATTTGACCGTTTAGGCAGCACCTTGAGCTAAAAGATAACTTTGTCCGTGTTCAGCACAAGTTCTCTTTCTCGCTTTTTAAAACACAACATCAAAGAAACATTAATAAATCAAGCACGTCTCATTTTATGAAAGTCACGTTACATGATTTTGCTGATTTGCATGTGAAATTAGCCTTTTATGGAGGAGCGAAAGCGCATAGGGGGGCGGAATAATCATTTCATCTCAATAACTGTATTTTCATGATTGTTTGAAATCGAAACTGAATTTTGATTAATTGCACAGCCCTATTAAAAATATATAAATTGTAAAAAAAAATAAATTTGGAGAAATGAACCAATTGTTTCGACCCTTCTTCTTCGGCTGGGATCATTTAGAGCCCTTTGAAGCTGCATTTAAACTGCATTTTGAAACTTCAAACTCAGGGGTACCATAGAAGTCCACTATATGGAGAGAAATCCTGAAATGTTATCTTCAAAAAACATTATTTCTTGACGACTGACTAAATTTTGGTTCTGAAAGTGAACTTCTCCTTTAATTAAAAACGAATGAACAAGTTGTTGTTTTGTCACACACACACAGACTCCAGATGAGAACCGCCTGTCTCTGCGGGAGATTTACCAGAGCAAGAGAGCAGATCCCAAAGGCCACGAATGGGACTCCTTAATCAACTCATCCACCTCGTCTCCTCAGGTCAGAACAGAGCCAATTAACACAAGAATTAATTAAGGAGCAAACCATCTCACCTGTTGCTCCCTCACCCAGGTGTTGACTCTGGACTCCACGGTGCACGTGAGGCACTCGGATCGCACGTCAGGCTTCACATCGCCGTCCCACTTCAGCAGTCCGTCTGCGCATGTGCGGACCTGTCCCGGCAGCAGTGGAGTGCCCGTCAGTCCCGACTCCATGGCCCTGCGCAGCCACAGTGACACCGACTGCATGTCCAACGCCAGCAGTCTGTCTGCACAGCAGGCGCCCGATCGGACGTCTCCCTCCCCTTCGGCGCTGAGAGCAAACCAGGCCAACAGTGAGGATGAGGGCAGCCACACTGCCACGGTCACCGTACAGCCCAGAGGAGCGTCTGCTCAGGAGATGTACAGGACCAACAGAAGCAGCACAGAGACAGACAGTGGGAAACTGGAGCGGACGACCTCGCTGCAGGACCCGGTTGTTCTCTCGCTGTAAGAGATGTGAAAATACCCCTAAAAAAGTTCACGAAATGACATTTACTACAGATTAAAGTCAAAAATCATTTTGACGAGCTTGGTCACAAAATGCATAACAATCGAAAAAAATGGTTATTGTTTTTTCCTTCCCCCCTTTTTTGAATATGAATAAGAAATTAATATTAATACAATTATGTTTATTTATATAGTCTTTTTTTCTTTTGAATCAATGCAGATTAGTTTGAGATAATTAATACTTATATTTAATACTATAATGCTAATTTCATACTGTCTAATATTAATATATTAAGTAATATAAAATACTATTAATTTAATATTTATATGTTGAGTTTACACACACGCGTATGCAATATATTATTAATATTAATACAATTAAAAGTGTGTATATATTCTTATTAATAAATTGCTTTAATATGTTATTCCTTTTTAGCAATAGTTCTGTACTTTATTAATATTAATAGAATTATTTTTATTTGAAATGTTCTTTTTTTCTTTTGCATCAATGCAGATTAGTTTGAGATAATTAATACTTATATTTAATACCATAATTTATTACTGTCTAATATTAATATATTAAGTAATACAGAAATATTATTAAGTTTTCATTTAATTAATAATTTAATATTTATAAATTAAGTTTACACACACACATACAATATATTATTAATACAATTAAAAGTGTGTATATATTCTTATTAATAAATTGCTTTAATATGTTATTCCTTTTTAGCAATAGTTCTGTACTTTATTAATATTAATATAATTAGTTTTATTTGAAATATTCTTTTTTTATTTTGCATCAATGCGGATTAGTTTGAGATAATTAATACTTATATTTAATACCATAATGCTAATTTAATACTGTCTAATATTAATATATTAAGTAATATAAAATATTATTTTAACTATTAATTTAATATTTATATATTGAGTTTACACACACATATGCAATATATTATTAATGTTAATACAATTAAGTGTGTATATATTCTTATTAATAGATTACTTTAATATGTTATTCCTTTTTAGCAATAGTTCTGTACTTTATTAATATTAAAAGAATTATTTTTATTTGAAATGTTCTTTTTTCTTTTGCATCAATGCAGATTAGTTTGAGATAATTAATACTTATATTTAATACCATAATTTATTACTGTCTAATATTAATATATTAAGTAATACAGAAATATTATTATTAAGTTTTCATTTAATTAATAATTTAATATTTATAAATTAAGTTTACACACACACATACAATATATTATTAATATTAATACAATTAAAAGTGTGTATATATTCTTATTAATAAATTACTTTATGTTATTCCTTTTTAGCAATAGTTCTGTACTTTATTAATATTAATACAATTTTATTTTTATTTGAAATTTTCTCTTTTTCATCAATGCGGATTAGTTTGAGATAATTAATACTTATATTTAATACCACAATATAAATTAAGTTTACACACACACATACAATTTATTATTATTAGTAAAGTTAAAAGTGTGTATATATGTTCTTATTAATAAGTTTATGCATTTTTTTTATCAATAGTTCTGTACTTTATTAATATTAATATGATTATTTTTATTTTGACATTTTTTGATTATTTTATCTTTTGCGTCAATGCAGATTAGATTAATATAATTAATACTTATATTTAATACCATAATGATAATTTAATATTGTCTAATATTAATATATTAAGTAATATAGAAATATTATTATTAAATTTTTTAATTTATTAATTAATTTAATATTTATAAATTGAGTTTACACACATATGCAATATATTATTAATATTAATAAAATTAGGTGTATATATTCTTATTAATAAATTATTTTAATACCTAATTTATTTTTAGCAATAGTTCTGTACTTTAGTAATATTAATACAATTATTTTTATTTGACATTTTTATTTTTTTTATTTTGTATCAATGCAGAGATAATTAATACTAATGCTAATTAAATACTATCTAATATTAATATACTAAGTAATATAGAAATATTATTATTAAATATTTTATTATTAATTTAAAATGTATAAGTTGCGTTTACACACACATATACAATATATTATTATTATTATTATTTACACAATTTTGTGTGTATATATGTTTTTATTAATAAATAAATTATTTTAATACATTATTATTAACAATAATTCTGTACTTATTTTAAAAAATTATTCATTTGACAGTTTTCTTTTTGGAAAAAGGCTATGATAAAACATTGAAATATCAATGATATTTATTTATTGAGAAATTACTGCAAAACAAATCGTCAGGGATGCATAAAACTGATTAAAAGTGATAGTAAAACATAGGAATAAATTACGTTTTAAAATATATTAAATTTAGGTTACAGTTATTTTAAATTGTGATCATTTTTTATAATATTACAGTACTTTTTTTATTAAATAAATGCAGCCTTGGTGAGCAGAAGAAACTTTTTTCGAATTAAAAATCTTACCGACCTCAGACTTTTGAACTGTAGTGTTGCTGAAGATGCTGGTGGACCATATTTGAGTATTTTACTGAACCTATCCAGTGCTATTTGATATATCCACCATCTGATGTTCTAGTGCTGCCATGCTAACTTCTGGTTTGTCTAATCTTGTTAGATTGAGACAAAACCTGAGAGAGAAACATGCCCGTCACATAGCCGACCTGAGAGCATACTACGAGGCTGAGATCAGTACCCTGAAGGAGAAACTGGATCTGGTGAATTTGCCTCTTGACATGGAGAAAAGCAACCAGATCTTGCTTGAGAGGTGAGAAACAATACATAGGATGAATTAATACTGTTATAATATGGTATATTGTGTCACAATAAATCGCAGGTAAAGGAATAGTTCAGCAAAAATTTGCTGAAACCCTCAGGCCATCCAAGATATAGATGGATTCTTCATCAGAACAGATTTGGAGAAATTTATCATTACAGCACTTGTTCACCAGTGGATCCTCTGCAGTGAATGGGTGCCATCAGAATGAGAGTCCAAACATCTGATAAAAACATCACAATAATCCACACGTAATCCACACCACTCCAGTCCATCAGTTAACATCTTGTGAAGTGAAAAGCTGTGTGTTTGTGAGAAACAAATCTATCATTAAGACGTTTTAAATGTTAAGTTTTTTTTGTGGCCAAAATCCACATAATTCATAAAAACGCTTCCTCTAGCGAAAAAGTCAATCTCTTGTTGTCCTTTCATAATAAAATCCATCAACATAATTGTTTAGGACTGTTTTGACTTGTAAACAGTGCTTGAACTAAGGCTGTGCAATTAATCGAAATTCAGTTTCGATTTCGGCTTCAAACGATCATGAAATACAGTAATCGAGATGAAACGATTATTGCGGCCCATTCCGCCCTCTTTCCAGTGGAGCACGTTCGCTCCTCCAAAAAAGACTAATTTCAAATAAAAATCAGCGAAATCATGTAACATGACTTTCATAAAACGGGACTTGCTTGATTTATTAATGTTTCTTTGATGTTGTGTTTTAAAAAGCAGGAAGGAGAACTTGCACTGTTCTGTGTATGCGCTCAGAGACGGAGCAGAACACGGACATGTAAAGTTATCTTTTAACTTAAGTGCGCACATAAACGGTCAAATTCACGCAAAAATATTTCAAAATGAGGCGCTTGGTGATTATTCATATAAACCCTTGTCAGTTATTGTCTGTCTTAACCCTTGTCTGTCTTAAATGAGTGTAACAGTATATTGGATCCGTGTGGCTCTTAAAGCGGCAACAAATAATATTCCTTCTGCCTTCTCTGTGCTTAATATTAATAAAACGTAAAGATACAAAGAGAAAAATCACTCACTGCTCTTAAATGAAGGACTTTTGTAGTTTTAATAAGAAACAAAGCATGTTTAATTCTTACAGTGAAGACTATGCTGTTTTATTTTACATTCAAATAATTACATTCAATTTCTGTTGTAGGCTTTTAGACTACTTTAGACTTGCATAAAAGTATTCAGTATTTATTTATTTATTTTTTAAAAAGCACTTTTTTTTTTTTTTTTTTTTTTTGTATCTGTTATTTCTGATGTATTGCTATCTTTAAATTAATCACCAATGTAATGTTTTTGACCCAGTCATAATCGTGTTAAATAATGAGTGATTACAATATTGATAAAATAATTGTGATTATGATTTTTGCCATAATCGAGCAGCCCTAGATTGAACTGTGTATATTTCTCTCCTGATTCAGACCACACTACTTTTTAACTGGAAAAAGCAATATTATGGATTATGGATTCAATAGATTGAAGTTAAAAATGCCTAACTGATGCATTTGTTTCTTACAAATGTAAGCTTTTGGCTTTACAAGATGTTAATTGATGGACTGGAGTGGTGTGGATTACTTGTGGATTATTGTGATGTTTTTGATTAATCATGAATATTTCTATTCTGGTTAATGAATAGTACATTTTGTTAAAGGGATAGTTCACCCAAAAATGAAATTTGATGTTTATCTGCTTACCCCCAGGGCATCCAAGATGTAGGTCACTTTGTTTCTTTAGTAGAACACAAACAAAGATTTTTAACTCGAACCGCTGCAGTCTGTCACTCATATAATGGCAGTCAATGGTTACCAAATCTTCAAGAGTAAAAAAAACATACACAGACAAAACCAAATTAAACCCTGCGGCTCATGACGATACATTGAGGTCTTAAAGGAACACTCCACTTTTTTTGGAAATAGGCTCATTCTCCAACTCCCCCCGAGTTAATAATTTGAGTTTTACCGTTTTGAAATCCATTCAGCCGTTCTCCTGTTCTGGCGATATCACTTTTAGCATAGCTTAGCATAGATCATTGAATCCTATTAGACCAATAGCATCGCGTTCAAAAATGACCAACGAGTTTCCATATTTGTCCTATTTAAAACTTGACTCTTCTGTAGTTATATCGTGTACTAAGACCGGTGGAAATGCAAAGCTTCAATTTTCTAGGCTGATAAGATTAGGAACTACACTCCCATTCCGGCGTAATAGTCAAGGAAGTTTGCTGCCATAATAAGGCCAAAGCAGGAGCAGTAATACCACGCAGCACATGTGCAAATGCTAAACTAGCTGGGAACTCATTTCTGATAATACTCCGCCTGCTTCGGCCATATTACGGCAGCAAACTTCCTTGACTATTACGCCGGAATGGAAGTGTAGTTCCTAATCTTATCAGCCTAGAAACTCGCAGCTTTGCATTTCCACCGGTCTTAGTACACGATATAACTACAGAAGAGTCAAGTTTTAAATACAACAAATATGGAAACTCGTTGGTCATTTTTGAACGTGATGCTATTGGTCTAATAGGATTCAATGATCTATGCTAAGCTATGCTAAAAGTGATATCGTCAGAACAGGAGAACGGCTGAATAGATTTCAAAACGGTAAAACTCAACTTATTAACTCGGGGGGAGTTGGAGAATGAGCCTATTTCCAAAAAAAGTGGAGTGTTCCTTTAAGACACAAAAGGATCGGTCTGTTCAGTTCTGTTCAGTTTCTTGCACAGACCGATTGTTTTGTGTCCTAAGACCTCAGTGTATCGTCACAAGCCGTGCAGGGTTTAATTTGGTTTTGTCTGTGTATCTTTTTTTTACTCTTAAAGATTTGGTGCCCATTGACTGCCATTATATGACTCAAAGACTGCAACGGTTTGAGTTAAAATCTTCGTTTGTGTTCTGCTAAAGAAACAAAGTCACCTACATCAAGGTTATTTTCGTAAACTAAAACTAAAACTAAGATGAAAACTATTGATCAGAAAACATTTTCGTAAACTGAAATAAAATAAAAACGTAAAAATAAATGAAAAACTAGAACGAAACGAAACTAACAACTTTTATTGAAAAACTAACTGAAATAAAATAATAATTATCAAAAATAAATAATCGTTTTCATAATAATTACGTTCTCATCCCATGGCGGGGGAAAAAAAAACAGCGACCTAAACAGCACCTGCATTAAATCTAGGATACTGCATCAGTTTTAGGCAAAATTATTTATTTTTTATGTAACACAAGTGATCAAACCAATATACTAGAGCTGATTAATCTTTAAAGAATAGAGATTCAAACACCTATGCGATCTCATTTGTAAATGACAACGATTCCCCATGTCTATTAAACCTTTGAAAAAGTCTTACCGGAACATTCAAATCTGTATTGCACTGCCACTGACACAGAGAGCAGTCATCATGTTTATGTGAAAAAAAAACAGCTTCACAAACAGTCTTTACATATACAGTCATTCATATTATCACAGCAATTAAAGATCACAGTTTGGATATAAACATTGATGTCTATGGTAGAGATCAAAATAGAGCACGTCTTTTCAAAGTAATTGGCGCTTCAAGTAACGTTTGTGTCGATTGCATTGTTTCGCCACTAGATGGAAACAACTGTTAAAATATGTATTTGTCATTGAATAGAGATTGATTCAAACACGCAGATTCATCCAGTAATGTTTTTGTGAGCAAGTCATTTATTTATTCAAACCACTTTTTTATCAATTTAGTATTATAAATTTGTGTATTAAATATATTATTTTTAAAATACAAATATTATGTATTAAATTATTAAAAATAATAATTAATTTAAATGAATTAAACACGTTTAAATATACTGCAGCAATTGATATTTTGTCTCACATTATTTTGCTTAGTTTAGAATTGCGAGGAAAACGTGATCTCTGTTTGATCTCCAAAAAAACTAAAACTAAAACTAAACTATATAAAAACTAAATAGAAATGTGTTCACAAAATAGAAACTAAATTAAAACTAACAAAACTGTTAATGAAACTAATAAAAACTAAACTAAATTTTATTGAAAATTTGAAAACTATATCAAAATAAAACAAATTTAAAAAAGCAAAACTAAATTAACCTTGACCTACATCTTGGATGTCCTGGTGGTAAGCAGATAAACATCAATTTTTTGGGTGAACTATCCCTTTAACTATTTCTTAGAAGTAATAATAAAAATAAAAAATCAATTTGAACATTTTAGTGTTGCGTATCATAAGTGTATTGTTGCACCCTTACAACTAACTAATAACCAGTAGATCTAGATCTAATTTAATAAATTGATGTATTTGGCTCTGTCTTCAGCCTGTTGTTTTGTATCTGCTTCACATCAGCTTAGTGAGTCTGGTGACATCTGGTGTCTGGTGTTTAGCGCGCGATAAACACTCTGTCATCGGCGGAGTCCGATGAACTCTGACTGATTGTGTCTTTGATCATCATTTGGCAGATGTCAGCACCTGGAACGAGCGTTAACGGAGGCGAGCACACGCATCCGAGAGCTGGAGATCAAAAACCACCTCTTGGAGAGACAGCTGGTATGAGTCACCGCCTCCATCTAAAACAGGAAATACATGAGTGGCTTGTGTATGAGAGTCTCGTATATGTTGACGTGGCAATTGTGCTTGTAGTCAGAAAAACGGTATAAATTATAGACAAGCACTTGTAAGTGGTCATGTCATGGAAATAGGAACATTTACTGTTTAAAGGTTACATACAAGCTCCTAGCAACTGACCTAGCAACCATCTAGAATACCCTAGCAACACCCTAGGAACCACTTAGAACATCCTAGCAAGCTCAGTATTTAGCAGCTTGATGTCTTGAAGAACAATAGTGTGAAAATATCAGGATAGGCTATTATGGAAGTTCAGACATAATTATGACTTTTTCTCTCATAATTTAAAATCTTATTGTCGTAATTATGACTTGTTAACAAAATTCGTCATAATTTGGATGTTTAATGTCATATTTACAATTTTTGATGTCAATTTCGACTTTTTGGTCATAATTTCAATTTGTTTGGCATAATTATGACTTAAGATGTCAAAATGATGTCTTTTGTATCTCATTATTTTTTCATGACATTATGACTTTTTATTTCAATTTTGACCATCATATTTTTGACCTTTTTGTCATAAACATGACTTAGTATCTCATTATATAATAATTATGGCTTCTCAGTTTCTTAGTATCTTTTTTTTTTTTACTTTTTATATCATAAGTATATATTATCACATCATTTTTACTTTTTGTCATTAAGACGTTTTAATTTAGATTTTTTTTGTCATAAATGAAACTTTATATCTCATTATGACTTTATCTCATAATGTCAAATAGTAGTCATAATTATGACTTAGTACCTTATTTTGATCATTCCTAATATAATTTTGGCTTTTTATCTCATAATTTATGTTTTTTTTATGTCATAGTTGTGCCTTTTTAATGCCATAACTCGGATACTGTATTTCATAATTATAGTTTAACAAAGCATGAGACTTTTTAATGTCATAATTATGACTTGGTGTCTCATTATTTTGATCATTCAAAATATAATTATGGCTTTGTATCTCATTTTGATTTTTTTTTATGACATTATCTCATAATTTCACATTTTTATTTCAGTTTTGACCATCATAATTATAACTTTTTTGTCATAATCATGACTTAGTATCTCATTATATAATAATTATGGCTTCTTATATTATTACTTTTTGTAATTAAAATTTCTCAATTTTGTATTTCGGCATAATTATAACTTGATATCACAATTATGACTAATTATTTTGATAATTCGTAATATCATAATTATGGCTTTGTATCTCATAATTAAAATTTTTGTACATGCCATTATATGATATGATATTACATGACTTTATCTCGTCACGTCAAATATTTGTCATGATTATGAAGTTTTAACCATAATTATGACATTAAAAAGGCATAACTATGATGATTTAGTATCTCATTTGAATAATTCATAATATCAATATCATAATAATGGCTTTTTATCTCATAATTTGTGTGTGTGTGTGTGTGTGTGTGTGTGTGTGTGTGTGTGTGTGTGTGTTTTGTCATAGTTATATTAAAAAAAAATTCTCTGATATTGTATTTCTTAATTAAGATTGTGACCATCATAATTATGGTTTAGTATCTAATTTTTCAACTTTTTATATCTAATTATGGCTTATTATCTCATAATTTTTACTTTTTGTCATTAAGACAAATTACGATTTTTGACTTGTATCTCATAATTATGACTTTTATTATGACTTTATCTCATAATTTAAAATATTAGTCATAATAATGACTTTTTAGCTCAGTTTTGACCATCAAAATTATTACTTTCTAATGTCATAATTATGACTTTGTATTTCATTTTTTTTTATCATTTTTCATTGACTTTATCTCATAATTTCACACTTTTGTCATACCTTTTATTTCAATTTTGACCATTATATATATTTGTCCTAATTATTGCTTATCTCATACTTTTTACTTTTTGTCATTAAGACTTCTTAATTTTGTCTTATCATAACTGTAACTTTAAAAGTCATTATGATTTTAACTCAGATATTGTATATAATATATTTCAAATATCAGTCATGATTATGACTTTCTGAGTTTGTGTTTTGACCATCATAATTATGACTTTTTATCTCTTTTTTTGTGTGTATCTGCTTTTTTGTCATAAGTATTCTATTTCATAATTATGATTTAACAAAGCATTATGGCTCTGTATCTCATAATTTTGATTTTCTTGCATGACATTATGACTTCCTGGTTTTGTGATACAACTTTTTATTTCAGTTTTGACCATTATAATTCAAATTTTTTTTTTGTCATAATAATATGTCATTATTTTTTTATATCATCATTATGCCTTATTATCTCATAATTTGTACTTTCATTTAGAATTCTGATAATTAATACTTTTATTATGACTTTCTCTCATCATTTCAAATATTAGTCATAATTGTGACTTTTCATATCAATTTCGACTGTCATAGTTGTGACTTTCGAGTGTCATAATTATGACTTAGTATCTCATTATTTTGAATTTAGATTCTTTTTGTCATAGTTATGCCTTTTTAATGTCACTACTGTGATATTGTGTCATAATGATGATACCAAAGCATTTTTTTTTTTTTTGCCAGAAATGGGCTTCCATGCATCCAACATGGTTGAAATGTGGTTGAAACACCAATGTTAACTTAAAGCTTGTGTGTTTGTGATCCAGGCTGAATGGCCAGAGCGATATGACGCGGCCAGCGCCACAGTCCAGGCCCTGCAGCAGCGCTTAGAAGAGACCAAAAACAGCAGCCGCGAGAAAGATGCCAATGTGACCAAACTGAAGAACCGCCTGCGTCAGCTGGAGGAGGCCGTGCAGAACGCCTGTAAGGAGGTGGATGAGAAAGAGGCCCGCATGAAGAAAGAACACAAGATGCTACAGGATGTAAGCTGAGCAGAACCCTTTAAACTTCCCTTATGTTGTTATATTAGGCTGTAAAGGTCAGCGTAATGATGCACTGTTTTTTTTTTTTGCAGCTCCTCCACGAGTATGATTCACTGAGAAGGGAGCATGAAGGAGCGAAGGTGAAAGCTCTTTTTATCTGTCATCATGATACAAATAGAAGTACAGTATCTCACAAAAGTGAGTACACCCCTCACATTTTAGCAACCATTTTAGTATATCTTCTCAAGGGACCATACTATAGAAATGAAATTTGGATATATTTTAGAGTAGTCAATGTGCAGCTTGTATAGCAGTATAGATTTATTGTCCCCTGAAAATTACTCAACATACAGCCATTATTGTCAAAATAGCTGGCAACGTTATCATGTTGGAAAACTGCAGTTCGGCCTAGTTTCTGGAGGGAAGGCATCAAGTTCTGCTTTAGAATGTACAGTACATAATGGAATCCATGTTTCCCTCAATGAACCACAGCTCCCCAGTACCAGCAGCACTCATGCAGCCCCAGACCATGATGCTACCACCACCATGCTTGACTGTAGGCAAGACACAATTTTCGTAGTACTTCTCATCAGGGCATTGCCACGCATGCTGGACACCATCTGAGCCAAACAAGTTTATCTTATAGTCACATCAGACCACAGGACATGGTTCCAGTAATTAATGGACAGGTTGTCTTCAGCAAACTGTTTGCGGGCTTTCTTGTGAGCTAGCTTCAGATGAGGCTTCCTTCTCGGACGAAGCCAATGCAGACCGACTTGTTGCAGTGTGCGGCGTATGGTCTGAGAACTGATAAGCTGACCTTCTACTTCTGCAACCTTTAAAGCAATGCTGGCAGCACTCATGCATCTGTTTTTTGAAGCCAAGTTCTGCACCTGACGCACAGAATGAGGGTTTAACTTCGTTGATTGACCCTTATAAGGCCTGTTCTGAATGGAACCCATCTGGGAAAACCTCTGTATGACCCTGACCACTGTAGTGTAACTTGGTTTCAGGGTGTTACTGAACCTCTAATAGCCTTGGCCATCTTTGTGAAGAGCAACAATTCTAATTCTCAAATCCTCAGAGAGTTCTTTGCTATGAGATGCCATGTTGAACATCCAGTGGTCAGTATTAGAGAATTGTACTTAAAGCACCTAATTTTAACTGCTCTAATACAAGATACACTAGTTTGTACATGATGAATAGGACATGTGGCTTTGCATGGTTAAACAACATACTGCTGTTATCACTTTTATTGACAGCTATTTTGACTATAATGGCTGTATGTTGAGTTATTTTCAGAGGACAGTAAATCTATGCTGCTATACAAGCTGCACATTGACTACTTTCATTTCTATAGTATTGTCTGTTGAGAAGATATACTAAAATGGTTGCTGAAATGTGAGGGGTGTACTCACTTTTGTGAGATTCTGTATGTAGAAGCGCACAAACTATTCAGTTGTTTCTTTCCTAACAGGACAAGTTGGTCTCGACTGAAAATAAGCTTTTTGATGCCAATGAACAAATATCTGAACTGAAAAGGTAGGCAGATTTGTTTTTTAAATCTGAGTTTAGCATCATCATATCAACTGTTTTATTACAACGGGATGTATAACTATAACTAAATATTATAAATGTAGCATTTAACGATTCAATTTAAATTTATATTTAAAAAAATTATTTAAAATGAACTAACAATAAATATGTTTTGAAATTGGACAATGAATGAAGAATGAAATATATTTTACAGCATTTATTAACCATTGTTAATGTTAAGTAATAAAAATGTTTAAGTTCACTAATGTTATGTTAAGTGTTACCAGTCATATAAAAATAAAGTTAAGACTGTCTATAAATCTGTTATATTATAATAATTACTAATACAAATACAAAATACACTACCAAAGGTTTAGATTTTTAATGTTTTTTTTTTAAAGTCTCATCTGCTCAACAAGGCTGTATTTATTTGATACAAAGTACAGCAAAAACTGAATTTTTTACTATTTAAAATAACTGCTTTCTATTTGAATATATTTTAAAATGTAATTTATTACTGTGATTTCAAAGCTCTTTCAGAAATCATTCTAATATTCTGATTTGCTGCTAAAAAAACATGTATTATTATTATGTTGAAAACACCATAGTTTTTTTTTTTTCAGGTTTCTTTGATGAATAGAAAGTTCAGAACAGCATTTATCTGAAATAGAAATCTTGTGTAACTTTATAAATGTCTTTATCATCATTTTTGATTAATTTAAAGCATCCTTGCTAAATAAAAGTTACAATTTCTAGAATTTCTTTACCCAAAAAAATTATACTGACTTCAAGCTTTTGAATGGTATAGTGTATAATGTTACAAAAGCTTTTTTATTTCAGATAAATGCTTAACTTTTGGTCTTTCTATTCATCAGAGAATTTTGAAAAAAATGTACTCGACTGTTTTAAATATTGATAATGATAATAATAATATTAATAGTAATAAATTGTTTCTTGAACAGCAGATCAGCATATTAGAATGATTTCTGAAGGATCATGTGACACTGAAGACTGGATGCTTAAAATGCAGCTTTAAATTTCAGAAATAAATTGCATTTTAAAATATAATCAAACAGAAAAAAGTTATTTTAAAAGTTAAAATATTTCAACATTTTACAGTTTTTGCTTTACTTTGAATCAAACACATGCAGGCTTGGTGATCAGAAGTGAACATAAAAAATCTTACAGTTCAAAAACTTTTGACTGGTAGTGTAATACCGGTATAGTAATTTAATTTGATTTCCTTTTGTGTTCTAACAAAATGTCTTTTTATTTATGAATTTCTCCATAATTTTGTAGGGTCATCTGTAAGCTAGAAGCTCAAGTCCGACAGGTACAGCACGAAAATCTCGCTAAAACACGTCAGTCTCTTTACAGCCATTCTCAACCATCTGGCGCAGGGTATGAAACGCACACTACATACTCATCTTGGGTCTAAAACACAGATTTTAGTGTTTTACAACAATGCATTTTAACTATATACACTTAAATAGCACAGCTATTGATTCATGAACAGATGCTAGCATACAGCTTGTCCTGTTTTTTTTCTATTATTAAAAGCAAACATTCATTTGAATCTATGAAATGCTTCTAAACATTTTTCCAGTTTGTTCCACCACCCTGATCTTCTGCTTTCACCAAGTAAATGGCAACGAGATGTTGGCATGAGGAACGGCACTGGTCTCAGGGGTGAACAGACATCCGGACCATCTTCAGCGAGAGAGTACTGTTTTATTCAGTAGTAATTCATAGTACACAATATTCATACCTTTATTATTCTGTTCTGTGGAGTATTCATTTGAGAAGGTCAATTTCTAACTTGAAAGATCCTCTGCCATCAGATGGCTGTCTCCACCAGAAAGAGAACAGACTCAGGGTCAGTCTGAAGAGCTGAGGAAGAGGGATGTTCCCCTGACGCCCATGATGAAGGCCCTGATCCAGATGGAGGACACCAGAGCCACTGAGGGCCGCGCGCTGTCCAAGAATGGCTCCAGTCCCTCTAGTATGTCACGAAACACTGCTTAAAGGAATTGTTCACAGAAATATTAAAATTTGCTGCAAATTTGCTCACCCTCAGGCCCAGATGTAGATGAGTTTGTTTCTTCATAACCGATTTGTTGCAATTTTGACTTTTTTTTTTTTTCCTCAGAATTCTGAGTTTATATCATGCAATTTTTACTTTTTTTTTCCAGAATTAGTATCTCAAAGTTTATATCTTACAATTTTGACTTTTTTTCTCAGAATTCTGAGTTTATATCCCACAATTTCACATTTTTCTTAGAATTCTGATTATATATCTCACAATTCTTAAATTTCTCTTAGAATTCTAAGTTTATATTTTAAAATTTTGACTTTTTTCTCAAAAATCAGAGTTTTTAATCTCACAATTTTGACTTTTTTTCTCAGAATTCTAAAATTTTACTCACAATTCTGACTTTTTTTACTCATGAATTCTAAGTTTATATCTCACAATTTTTACATCTTAGTTTTTATCTCGCAATTTGACTTTTTCTCAGAATTCTGAATATACATCTCACAATTCTGACTTTTTTTCTCAGAATTCTTAGTTCACATCACGTAATTTTGACTTTTTTCTCAGAATTCTGAGTTTATATCATGCAATTTTTACTTTTTTTTCCCCAGAATTAGTATCTCAAAGTTTATATCTTACAATTTTGACTTTTTTTCTCAGAATTCTGAGTTTATATCCCACAATTTCACATTTTTCTTAGAATTCTGATTATATATCTCGCAATTCTTAAATTTCTCTTAGAATTCTAAGTTTATATTTTAAAATTTTGACTTTTTTCTCAAAAATCAGTTTTTCATCTCACAATTTTGACTTTTTTTCTCAGAATTCTTAGTTTATATCCCACAATTCTGACTTTTTTTCTCAGAATTCTGAATATACATCTCACAATTCTGACTTTTTTTCTCAGAATTCTTAGTTCACATCAGGCAATTTTGACTTTTTTTTTTCCAGAATTAGTATCTCAAAGTTTATATCTTACAATTTTTACTTTTTTCTCAGTATTCTGAGTTTATATCAAGCAATTTTTACTTTTTTTTTTCCAGAATTAGTATCTCAAAGTTTATATCTTACAATTTTTACTTTTTTCTCAGTATTCTGAGTTTATATCTCACAGTTTTTACATCTTAGTTTTTATCTCGCAATTTGACTTTTTCTCAGAATTCTGAATATGCATCTCACAATTCTGACTTTTTTTTCTCAGAATTCTTAGTTCACATCAGGCAATTTTGACTTTTTTCTCAGAATTCTGAGTTTATGTCATGCAATTTTTACTTTTTTTTTCCAGAATTAGTATCTCAAAGTTTATATCTTACAATTTTTACTTTTTTCTCAGTATTCTGAGTTTATATCTCACAGTTTTTACATCTTAGTTTTTATCTCGCAATTTGACTTTTTCTCAGAATGCTGAATATACATCTCACAATTCTGACTTTTTTTTCTCAGAATTCTTAGTTCACATCATGCAATTTTGACTTTTTTCTCAGAATTCTGAGTTTATATCATGCAATTTTTCCTTTTTTTTTTTCCAGAATTAGTATCTCAAAGTTTATATCTTACAATTTTTACTTTTTTTCTCAGAATTCTGAGTTTATATCTCACAATTCTGACTTTTCCACAGATTTTTGAGTTTATATCTCTCTATACCAATTCCCAGATTTGAATTGTAGCATTTCATCACTTGCTTACCAGTGAATCATTTTTAGTGAATGAGTACCATCAGAATGAGAGTTCAAACAGCTGATAAAAACATCACATTAATCCACACCACTCCAGTCCATCAATTAAGTAAAAAGATGTGTGTTTGTAAGAAACAAATCCATCAGTAAGATGTTTTAACTTTTGTTTTAACTTCTTTTCTGAATCAAGAGAAAAATATGTACAGATCCATCACTGTTTACGACTGAAACAGTCCAAAACAGTTCTAAACAAATATGTGGATTTTGATGTGAGAGAAGAACATGAGATGGACTTTTTCAGTGGAGGAAGCATTATTATTCATTGTAGACTGGTATTTTGGCCAGAAGCAAGCTTTTTACTTCACAAGACATTAATTGATAGACTGGAGCCATCTTGTGGATTATTGTTATGTTTTTATTAGCTGTTTGGACTCCCATTACCTTTGCCATCGCAAGAATAAATTTCATTTCTAAATATTTTCAAATAGAACAATAGTTATTTTAAATTGTACTAATAATTCACAGTATTACTGTTTTTACTGTATCAATATTCTACATAAGAGACTCGCTGATCCCAAACTTTTGAATGGAAGTGTGTATATATAGGCTATAGATTTCATATATAGTATTTATAGCAGTAATCTTAAGAGAAGCTGCACTAACATTCCTAACACTTTTTCGGTCACTGACATTTATTTTGTGATGTGTGTTTTAGGGTTGGCTAGGAGGAGGCCTACAGTGGCTTTTGTGGAGAGTTCTGTGAGGGATGCGGTGGAGGAGCGAAGTGGAGCTGTTCTGAGGGCCCAGAGGAGTCTCTCTCCAGAGGGTCACAGGTCATCATCTCTGCCCCCCAGAGCACAAAGAGCCGTTCCTCTTGCCACACCCAGTGAGTGTCCCAAATCTTTAGCATTTGATGCATTTCCAAAATGGCTGATGAAAATCCAAATTTACTGACTGAATATGTTTTTTATCATGTTAGCAAAGAGGGACACGTTACTCATGCCTCTCTCTGCCAAGTCCAGTCCTAAGCGCTGCCCGACTGAGAACTTCTCCACCGCGTTTAGTCACCCTCTCCCATCCCAAGAGCACCTGCACAGCAGGTAACACATCTGTCCTGCTATCTGACTTGCTTGCCATCCGCACTGATAAGTAGTCATTAAATAATGTGTCTTATAAATGCCTTGTTTTTTAGGTTTGATGTAGTTTTTGATCGAAACGGCATCAACTCCTCTTTACCTTCCCATCCGAGTCCAAGGAAAAGGTTACAGTTCAAGGCTTCTGAGAGACTGGAAGGTATTGTTGCTTTTTCAGTTTCAAAGGGATAGTTCGCTCAAAAACGAAATTTCTGTCATTAATTACACACCCTCATGTCGTTCCAAATCCCTAAAATCTTCATTCATCTTCTAAACACAAATAAGCTAATTTTGATGAAATCCAAGAGCTTTCTGACCCTGCATAAACAGCAACACAACTAACATGTTGAAGGCCCAGAAAGGTAGTAAGGACATTGTTGAAGGTGCCATAGAATGGAAAACTGGTAGTGTTTATATAAATAGATTATTTACCTAAAACTTTAACACTGCTCGCTACCCTTTAACCCTATAAGCACTGGTATTTCCTCAGGAAACGTAACTCTTGTGTGAATTTCCTCCTCAGTGAACCCTCAGTCCAGCGTGGGCTCGTCTGAGCCTGCAGAAAGCAGTGAGTCTGAGGAACCTGCTGTCGAGCCCAGCTGGGAGGAACAGGAAGCTGCCGTCAGCTCTCTTCAGACACAAGACGCCGGTGAAGAGACGACCCTCTCCTGTCAGCCTCGCATTCAGTCGCTAGCTGACGCAGAGCGCCTCTTTGATGAGCTCACACAGGAAAAGCAGCAGGTGATTGTGGGATATTTCCTGTTATCACACCGCTTTCTAGAACAATTCTGATTGGTCGATCATGGTGTGTGTGTGTATACAGTCAAGCCCGAAATTATTCATACCCCTGACAAATTCTGACTTAAAGATACTTTTATTCAACCAGCAAGGTTTTTTTGACCGGAAATGACACAGGCTTCTCCCAAAAGATGAAAAGACGATGTACAAAAGGCATCATTGTGGAAAAAAAGTGGCATGTCCAAAATGATTCATACCCTTCTCAATAATCAATAGAAAAGCCTTTATTGGCTATTACAGCAATCAAACACTTCCTATAATTGCTGACCAGCTTTTTGCATGTCTCCACTGGTATTTTTGCCCATTCATCTTTAGCAATGAGCTCCAACTCTTTCAGGTTGGAGGGTCTCCTTGCCATCACCCTGATCTTTAGCTCCTCCACAGATTCTCAATTGGATTTAAGTCAGGACTCTGGCTGAGCCACTGCAAAACGTTAATGTTTTTGTCTGCTAACCATTTCTTCACCACTTTTGCTGTGTGTTTTGGGTCGGTGTCGTGCTGAAATGTCCACTGGTGCCCAAGGCCGAGTTTCTCTGCAGACTGCCTGATGTTTTTGTTGAGCATTTTGATGTATTGCTCCTTTTTCATGGTGCCGTTTTGCTGTTATTAGGTTCCCTGGTCCACCAGCTGAAAAATAACCTCCAAAACATTAGGTTCCTGTTGAGTTGATTAAAACAGCTGTTCCCAATGAATCAGGGTAATTAGGATGCTTTAGAACAGCTTGGACTATTTGGAATGGTATAGAACTTTTCCCATAGACTGTGACAGTTTGCAGAGGGTATGAATAATTTTGGACATGACACTTTTTGTTCAAATGTAAATAAAAGTTGAGAAAATATTTTTTTCTACAATGATGCCTCTTGTACATGGTCTAATTATCTTTTGGGAGAAGCCTGTGTCATTTCCGGTCCAAAAAAAAAAACTTGCTGGTTGAATAAAAGTAAAGAAAGTCTGAATTTGCCAGGGGTATGAATAATTTTGGGCTTGACTTATTTATATATATATATATATATATATATATATATATATATATATATATATGTATATGTATGTGTATGTATGTGTATGTGTATATATACTGCCGCTCATAAGTTTGTGATCAGTAAGATTTTTAATGTTTATTTAAAGAATTCTTGTATCAAGGCTGCATTTACTTCAGATATACAGAAATATAGTTACAGTTTAAAATAATGGTGTTCTATATTAATATATTTTAATATATAATTTAATTCTGTGATGCAAAGCTGAATTTTTATCCATTATCCATCCATATGATTTTTTATTTTTAGCCATTACTTCAGTTTTCAGTGTCATATTATTCTTTAAAAAACACTTTAAAAACATCATAAATTGCATTAATATTTCACTATATTACAGTTTTTTTTCTGTATTTTTGATCAAATAAATGCCGCCTTAATGTGTGTGTGTGTGTGTGTGTCTGTGTGTCTGTGTGTGTGTGTGTGTATGTATATATTTATATATATATATATATATATATATATATATATATATATATTTATATATATATATTTTTTTTATATATATTTATATATATATATATTTTTTTATATGTATTTATATATATATATTTTCTTTTTTCACAATGACTTAGCATGTTTATGTATGCTATGTATATATATATATAGCATACATAAACATGCTAAGTCATTGTGAAAATCTGAAAGCTCATGGAAGGCACGTCACAACATCACGTGAGCGTTTGGACAGCGTGTGACTCGCTCTCGGCTCGTGCTGCTTTGAGACTGACTGCAGATCGATGGCAGCGCATGTTTCTGCTGTGACCTCAGCACTACACATTACATAACCTGCCTTTATAGCGCTGCTGGTTAATCACCTCTATTTTTAGCAAAGGCTTCCCTTTTCCTATTCATGCTGAGGAGTGCTTATTCAAAACGCTGTTGTTTAATCTCAGCTGTTTCCATCCAGCAATTTGCTGAGTGCTGTGACGCTCTCACCCAATATTTATTTATTTCCCACAGATTGAGGCAGCACTGAGCCGGATTCCAGGAGCCGGGGCTCGGGTCACGTTGCAGACCAGGTTGGACGAGGTGGGAACACAATCACTTTCCATTCACATGCAAATAGACTGAAAATATTAGATCACGATATGAACGATTGTATTTCACAGTATACACAAAAATATAGTTATTCACATGTTAAATATTTTAATATAGTAGTATATTTAATATTTAATATACAATGTTTATATACACTACCAGTTAAAGGTTTTTGGATAGTAAGATTTTTAATGTTTTTAAAGAAGTCTCTTCTCACCAAACCTTCTCACCTTTTTCTTTTTGAATATTTTTTAAATGTAATTTATTCCTTTGATCAAAGCTAAATTTTCAGCATCATTACTCCAGTCTTCAGTGTCACATGATCCTCCAGAAATCATTCTAATATGCTGATTTGCTGTTCATGAAACATTTATTGTTAATATTATTATTATTAGTAGTAGTAGTAGTATTTAAAACAGTCGAGTGCATTTTTTCAGGATTGTTTGATGAATAGAAAGATCTGAATGATCATGTGACTGGAATAATGATACTAAAAATTCAGCTTTGAAATCACAGAAATAAATTACATTTTAAAATATATTCAAATAGAAAACAGTTATTTTGAATAGTAAAAATATTGCAACATTTTACTGCTTTTGCTGTACTGTGGATCAAATAAATGCAGGCTTGGTGAGCAGAAGAGACTTCTTTAAAAAAATATTAAAAATCGTACTTTCCAAAAACTTTTGACGGGTATTGTAAATATTTACATATTTATGTAGTACATGCACTGAGAATATATGAAATAAACTAAATAAATACTAAATAAACAAAATACAAATATTGTAAAATATTCAAATCATTACAATATATTGTAATAGTTATTCACATTTTAAATAATTTAATGTAATTGAATAATTACATGTTCATATGTATTTATATATATATATATATATATATATATATATATATATATATATATATATTTATTGAATGAACTGGACAAATATATTAAAAAATATATAATAAGAACACAGAAGAACATACACATCTACATATTTATTAAACACTGTTTTGAAAAATATTGAATATTTATTTATTTATGAAATGAAAAAATATGTAATACAAATATTAGATCACATTAGTAATCATATACTGTATGTATTAATGTGTTATAACTGAAATATTAAAATTGTGTTTTAAAATGTATAATGTATTAATAGGAACACAGAACACACATTTATTAAATGCACTCTGAGAATGAATAGCTATTAAATATTAAAACTCTTGAAATTGTTTTTTAAAACATATAAATACACATATATATCAGCTTAAATATAGCTGATTTTTCTATATACCCATGGTATATTTTATGATTTAGTTACTTTTTTCCTGAAAAATTCATCCCAAAAGTGTTGCATAACCATGATAATGCCTATTGTTGTTAATCTAGTGTATTAGATACTTTACAAATGAAAGGCTCTACATTTCATTTGAGTATTTTCTTTTGTAATTACATTTTGTGCATAACAAACGACATCAGTAGAAAAACAGAAGCGTAACATTATCAACTTCATGATTTTAGGTGTCTCTGGAAAAACGCCTGGATCAGGTTAACCGCGACCTTGGGTTCATCCGCATGACTCTGAAACGATTCAACATCCTGCGATCTTCTGCCAACATATAGCCAGCGGCTATTATGAACTCTCATGAATTATGATCTTTTACCCTGGACCATATGAATTATTATTACAATTACTACAATGGAGCGATCGTTCCACTGTACAGACTATGAAATGTAAATATTTCTACTTTTATTACTGTAGGATCTATTTTGTATGTTTTATTACATGGTGAACATACTATAAAGTATATTTTAATAAAGCCTAGATTTGTAAAAACATTTACTTTTTTAAAGTGACAGAAATGTTGAAAAGTTGTATGCTTGACTCGATATTTTTTATTTGATTTGTTTGCTGCTGATTGAAATGAATGGCAAAAATCCAATCCTGCAGGGCAGCTCATTTGCATATGTTTCCATTCCATTATGTGTCTTACGACTCTTGATTTAAATGACACTTGAAAAGGTTTATAATTCACTCAAATTTCAGGCTTTCACTGTCTGTGGCATGTTCATTCATTTACGCATTGCCTGTGCCATACGCGAGCAGAGAATGATAGCACATATCTGATAATAAGATGAGTAGAGTTGAATTGCCTTGTCAAAATCATCTCACGCAAAGAACACAAACCCAAACCAGCACCGACTGTTTACACGTGATTATCAAAGCTAGACCTCTGACATTTTCCAGTGCAGCACAGGATGTACTGCTTACTTTGATGCATGAAATCTGAAATATGCTCTTCTCTGCTTTTCCATTGTTAGCTGTTGACTGTTCGTTTTTTTTTCCTGTAGCTCATGGAATCTATTGAACTGTTGCACAAAAATGTTCCACAATTAAAACTGCTTACTGAATCATGTGTTTGAGTCATTATGATTTGATGGTATCTGAAATATGTTCCACTCTTGGCTGTTTGCTCAAATCATTCATTAGCTCGAAATGTGTTTGTGTTCATCAGAACTGTTTTAGTGTTACAGGCATAATTCGACCAAAAAAGGAAGATTCACCTCTTAGAGTTTTGTAAACATAGACATGTCTGTATTGTAAACCTACCATAAATGATTTTGAGCTTGGGTGGAAGGCATGCTTTTTACGAAATATCAACTTGAAGGTATACAGAATTCGTACAAGGTACTTAAAGTAGGCCTACTTGAATTTGAGTTTTTAAAATGTAAGGCCTGGGAAACTCTTGAAAACAGCAGTATTCCTGAAGAGGTACTTAAAAAGTGCCTGAATTATTGAAAGACAATGTCACTGAAATAAGTCTTTAGTTTTGTCAATAAGCACATATCTTTTCATGCAAAATTCACACAATTCAAAAAACATCATACTTTTTTTCGCTTAATTTCAGTTAATGTCAGAAAACAATCGAGCTAAGCAAGAAGTAGTACTGCTAGTGTTGTGTAAACATGGCTGAAGACGCAAAAAGAGGAACGGAGGAACCGAATCAATTGAGTCATTTACGCTGGAACTGCTCCGATTGATTCAAACATTCATTTCAAACTATTTACTAGCAAAAAACAGATCAAATTAAAAGAGATTTTCGCATTTCAGCTTTTCGAAACTCTGAATCAGTTAAAGTTAAACTATTGCGTCTCAAAATGATCCACTGTTTCAAAGCGCTCCAATTGGATTGTGTATCGGAATCACTTGTTACAGAGCAGGACTTCAAATCACCTATTGTGAATCATTTGATTCAGATTGGGACTTTGGAGCGCGTAATGCTAATCATTTGATTTAGATCGGAATGAGTTTGTGAATCAATCATTTGTGAAGTCCAGATCTAAATCAAATAATTCACGCTCCATGTCCTGATCTGAAATGATGGTTCACGATTCATTATTCAGATTGGGACTTCAGAGCATGGTTTGCGAATCATTTGATTTGGATCGGAACTTCGTAGCGGGTTCACAAATCTTTTGGTTTAGATCGGATTTTCGAAGTGGATTGCGAGTTCTACTTTTTCCTTGACTTCTATGGCTTCTGCCTCTTCAACTTTTTCTTCATCTTCGACTTTTTCTTCGATTTCTACCTCTTCAACTTCTTTAATGGCTTCTGCCACTTTTACTTTTTTTTTTTTTTTACTTCTACTTTGGCTTCTTCTATGGCTTCTGCCTTTTCGACTTTTACTTTGACTTCTGCCTTTTCGACTTTTTCTTCACCTTGTTCTATAGCTTATATAGTAGAAACTCTTCTGCCTCTTCGACTTTTTCTTCGAGTTCCACCCCTTCGACTTCTTCAATGGCTTCTGCCACTTTGACTTTTTTTTTTTACTTCTAATTTGGCTTCTTCTATGGCTTCTGCCTTTTTGACTTTTTCTTCACCTTCTTCTATAGCTTATATAGTAGAACCTCTTCGACTTCTACTTCAACTTCTTCTATGGTTTCGGCCTCTTTAAGTGCGGGTTTGTGGATCATTTGTTTCAGATCAGACTTCTGCCTGACTTTTTCTTCGACTTCTATTTTTTCTAAGTTTTCTTCACCTTCTTCTATGGCTTCTGCCTCTTCAACTTTTTCTTCATCTTCGACTTTTTCTTCGATTTCTACCTCTTCAACTTCTTTAATGGCTTCTGCCACTTTTACTTTTTTTTTTTTTTTACTTCTACTTTGGCTTCTTCTATGACTTCTGCCTTTTCGACTTTTTCTTCACCTTCTTCTATAGCTTATATAGTAGAAACTCTTCGACTTCTACTTCTTCACCTTCTTCTATAGCTTTTGCCTCTTCGACTTTTTCTTCGAGTTCCACCCCTTCGACTTCTTCAATGGCTTCTGCCACTTTGAATTTTTTTTTTTTTACTTCTAATTTGGCTTCTTCTATGGCTTCTGCCTTTTTGACTTTTTCTTCACCTTCTTCTATAGCTTATATAGTAGAACCTCTTCGACTTCTACTTCTATGGTTTCAGCCTCTTTAAGTGCGGGTTTGTGGATCATTTGTTTCAGATCAGACTTCTGCTTGACTTTTTCTTCGACTTCTATTTTTTCTAAGTTTTCTTCACCTTCTTCTATGGCTTCTGCGTCTTCAACTTTTTCTTCATCTTCAACTTTTTCTTCGATTTCTACCTCTTCAACTTCTTTAATGGCTTCTGCCACTTTTACTTTTTTTTTTACTTCTAATTTGGCTTCTTCTATGGCTTCTGCCTTTTCGACTTTTACTTCGATTTCTTCTTTGGATTCTGTCTCCTTCACCTTTTCTTTCGACTTTTTCGATAAGCCCATAGGCTTATTTCCGTGTTGAAGAATAAAGATAATAATATAGTTCTAAAATCGTTCTCAGTAACACAGCTATAACAATAAAGGCACAGAGAAACTATATCATTGGAATCACTTTCAGAACGATTTTATCAAGATGATGAACGATAAATACATTGACAGCCAATCAGAATCACTTCTGCTATAATGAGCTCAAGAATTTAAAGCGACAGACAATATTGTCCGCCATTGTGGACCTATAGTTATTTATAGTTGTGGTTCTTGATTTAAATGTGCCTTTAAGATGTGAACTTGTGAACAAAAATTACAATTCTGTTATCATTTACTCACCTTCGAGTTGTTTCAAACCTGCATGAGTTTCTTTGTTGAATGTTTGTAACTAAACACTTGACGGTTGCCATTGACTTCCATTGTAGTTTTTCCAGTTGGTTACTGTCAACTGTTTTCAGAATATCTTCTTTTGTGTTTAAGAAACTTACAGGTTTGGAACTACTTGAGGATGGGTAAATGATGATGGATTTTAATTTTTGGGTGAACTATCCCTGTAATAACCATTAAAAAAAAAGAAAAAAAAAAGCCTTTTTTTCTATAAAGGCAAGAAAAATAGCTTTGAGGGTGGGTAAATTAGCAATTTATGTGTGAACTATAAATTTAGTCCTTTCAGTTTTCTCATTTGTATAACTTGACAGCTAGTCCCCATCCACTTCCATTTTATATGGACCATTCTACAGAACTGGTCCAAAGCCTGCATTGGAAACAAATGTTTTGGTAGTGACTGTTCCGGTAGTGACAATTTTAGATACTTTTGAACCTAGCTCAAAGATGCTTATCAGCACATGGTTAGCTAGCACAGTTCTGAACAGTTATACACACCAAATGTTATGGAATAACTCCCAAAAAAAGTGTGTTTAATTATAGAAAAATGTGTTCGGTAGTGACGTTCCTTAAAGACATTTTTCAGACTTTTGAACACATTTACCTCAAAATGATGGGGCCTATCTACTATGAGAGACACAAGAATATTTCCTTATCATAAATGTCGGGGTGAAGTTAAAATCAGTCTCAGCCAATGGACTAAAACATACACTTTTCGGTAGTGACATAAAATTTTTACATAAAATTTCATAATTTACAAAGAAAATATAAAATACGTATTTTTTGAACTTCAGTTTTTGCAGAATCGAAAAATGACAACAGAAAAAAATACAAAAATTATTTCAATAAGTTGAAATTTAGGGGTTAGGGTTCGGGACGTCCTCTTCCCAATTGAAAGTACCCACTAAATGATTTTATATAGCCTATATTACAGGGTTGGGGCCATTCATGAATTGAATTGAGAATGAATGGTAAATTCCAATTCACTTCCTGGAATGGAATTGGAATTGAATTGGAATGCCAGGAAACAGAATTGAATTCAAATAAATTCCACTAAATTCCACTTGAGTTGCTAAATAAAATAATTTGACTTGATTTGCTTAATAGTTTATAGTACATTAAATATTGTAAATCACATAAACAACAAACATATAAAAGAAATACAAAGTACTGTATGTTCAGTATGTTAAGCGTGATCATTTCACATGCCAAATTTCAGGAAATGATAATTCGATGCAATAAAAAGTGAATGAAATACATGAATGAACATGACTCATTTTTTGTGAGTTGAGACATAATATATGTGGTAATCATATATTGAATGTATAGTACATCCACAAACTTATCACCACTGTCATTCAATTATTAATTCATAATGTACAGTTCTCATTTTTATTTACTTGCATTTGATCAACCCTATTTAATACATGGTATTTGTAAAGCATCATAAATAAAGTTCAAATGTATGTCTCTAAATGTAATCACAAATAAATGCTCAGAAACAGCAATAAACGGAATTCAGTGGAATTTCCCTGAATTGAATTCCACCTCCTGTAATTCCAATTCAATTCCTACTCTGTTTCCTGTAATTGTTGTTGAATTCCAATTCCAATTCCATTTCCTTCTTTGAATTGGAATTGAGTTCATTCCTGAATTGACCCCAACCCTGCTATATTAAGTTTACTGATATTTAAAATATTATTGTGGGTTTTAATATATAATAAAAGGATCTTAGTAAACATAGGATTTGAATACTTAAATGCTTTTTAAACGTGTTTATTGGTTGTGGGACAGCAGCTCGAACAATATGCAAAATATCTCCCTTTGTGTTTCACAGAATAACGACAGCCATATGGATTTGGAACAACATGGTGGTTGGTAAATAATGACAAAATGTTAATTTTTGCCTCAACAGCAGCGATTATGGTAACTTCTCGCAGAACGCCGGCAAGAGGGCGCTACAGCGATGGAAAAATAACCCCTAGAGGAAGGGGAGAGGCGAATTTACCATCCAATGATATCGGACCAGAAATGATGCTGCTCGCACTTTCGGTAAAGATAGAAAGAAGAAAAGGACGTGCACGCACAGAAAAGCTAGGTCAAGGTTTTGAGAAAGAGCGTATGCTTTAAATAGACCCGCGGAACCCACGGGACGCCGCGCAAATGCACGGATCAGCATACCTGTACAGTTTTTCTGCATGCTGTTTTTTAAGGGATCAACTATATCAGCAGCAGCGGATATAATGATGCAGGAAGCCCTACTGCCGCTGCTGTACACGCTGAAAACAACAATGCGAAGACAGTGACAGTCAAGCTTGAGCTCTACTGTGGTTTAACCAGTCCTGTCACTTCCTCTTTGACTTGTGCATGTTGTGGACTGTCAGCCGTACGCGCTTTTTTAAAAGCACAGGACTCTATTTTGACTGCATGGAGGACACCGTCGGCCTGCTTCGCGGGTTGATTTAGTCGGCTGAACCGGTAGCCAGCGGCTCGCTTACAAACACCGCGAGGAAATAGCGTTGCAGCGACCGGCAGACACCTCGACCTGCGGCGGGGATGTGTGTGAGCTAAAGCCGCCGGATATCTATGGCCGCGTCGCTCTGATAAGAGCCGTTTCGAGCTAAAACTCCGCGCCGAAGGTAAGAAATAAACACGGTTTTTATTTTTACGGTTTTGTTTTAAATTCCACCGTCGGTTGTGAGTTAGCTAACGTTAGTCACGGCCTTCTCTATCTGTCATTCGTGACCAAAATAAATAATTAAACGCCTTAAACCCTTTTTTTTTTTAAACGGATTGCCCCATTTAAACGAACCGTTTGGGAGTTGTAAGTAATGGGATTAATGTATGTGCGTAATAAAGGTGTTATTTAATCGTGGAGGAGATTATTCTATTATTTAGATGCTGTAATATCAGTCTTATCTTCGGCTTTTACGGTTGTCTAGATTAGATGGGGTTCATAAATTGGCCAATCTTCGCGGTAGCATGAATAGTTAATGAGGGTTATCACTGGGCAGTCAAATCACTTACCACTGTTTGATTTTGTAGTCAAATCCCTGTAACTTACCTGTATTAATGTATGTTGTAATAATTATTCAGCTTCGTGAATTAGCATTGGATGTATTTATATTTTCATGGATACTTGTGACCCTGGACCACAAAACCAGTCAAAAGGGACAATTTTTTGAAATTGAGATTTATACATCATCTGAAAGCTGAATAAATAAGATTTACATTAGCCAAGATACAACTATCTGGAATCTGAGAGTGAAAAAAATAAAATAAAATTGAGAAAATCGCCTTTGAAGTTGTCCAAATGAACTTCTTAGCATATTACTAATCAAAAATTAAGTTTTGAAATTGAGATTTATACATCATCTGAAAGCTGAATAAATAAGATTTACATTAGCCAAGATACAACTATCTGGAATCTGAGAGTGAAAAAAATAAAATAAAATTGAGAAAATCGCCTTTGAAGTTGTCCAAATGAACTTCTTAGCATATTACTAATCAAAAATTAAGTTTTGAAATTGAGATTTATACATCATCTGAAAGCTGAATAAATAAGCTTTCCATTAGCTAAGATACAACTATCTGGAATCTGAGAGTGGAAAAAAAAAATTGGGCAAAGTGCCTTTGAAGTTGTCCAAATGAACTTCTTAGCATATTACTAATCAAAAATTAAGTTTTAAAATTGAGATTTATACATCATCTGAAAGCTGAAATAAGATTTTCATTAGCTGAGATACAACTATCTGGAATCTGAGAGTGAAAAAAAAAAAAAAAAAATTTGGGAAAATCGCCTTTGAAGTTGTCCAAATGAACTTCTTAGCATATTACTAATCAAAAATTAAGTTTTGAAATTGAGATTAATTCATCATCTAAAAGCTGAATAAGTAAGATTTTCATTAGCCGAGATTCAACTATCTGGAATCTGAGAGTGAAAAAAATAAAATAAAATTGAGAAAATCGCCTTTGAAGTTGTCCAAATGAACTTCTTAGCATATTACTAATCAAAAATTAAGTTTTAAAATTGAGATTTATACATCATCTGAAAGCTGAATAAATAAGATTTACATTAGCCAAGATACAACTATCTGGAATCTGAGAGTGAAAAAAAAAAATAAAAAAAATTGAGAAAAGCGCCTTTGAAGTTGTCCAAATGAACTTCTTAGCATATTACTAATCAAAAATTAAGTTTTAAAATTGAGATTTATACATCGTCTGAAAGCTGAATAAATAAGATTTACATTAGCCAAAATACAACTATCTGGAATCTGAGAGTGGAAAAAAAAAAAATTTTTTGAAAAGCGCCTTTGAAGTTGTCCAAATGAACTTCTTAGCATATTACTAATCAAAAATTAAGTTTTGAAATTGAGATTAATTCATCATCTAAAAGCTGAATAAGTAAGATTTTCATTAGCCGAGATTCAACTATCTGGAATCTGAGAGTGAAAAAAATAAAATAAAATTGAGAAAATTGCCTTTGAAGTTGTCCAAATGAACTTCTTAGCATATTACTAATCAAAAATTAAGTTTTAAAATTGAGATTTATACATCATCTGAAAGCTGAATAAATAAGATTTACATTAGCCAAGATACAACTATCTGGAATCTGAGAGTGAAAAAAATAAATAAAAAAAATTGAGAAAAGCGCCTTTGAAGTTGTCCAAATGAACTTCTTAGCATATTACTAATCAAAAATTAAGTTTTAAAATTGAGATTTATACATCGTCTGAAAGCTGAATAAATAAGATTTACATTAGCCAAAATACAACTATCTGGAATCTGAGAGTGGAAAAAAAAAAAAAATTTTGAAAAGCGCCTTTGAAGTTGTCCAAATGAACTTCTTAGCATATTACTAATCAAAAATTAAGTTTTGAAATTGAGATTAATACATCATCTAAAAGCTGAATAAATAAGCTTTCCATTAGCCAAGATACAACTATCTGGAATCTGAGAGTGGAAAAAAAAAAAAAATTTAGAAAAGCGCCTTTGAAGTTGTCCAAATGAACTTCTTAGCATATTACTAATCAAAAATTAACTTTTAAAATTGAGATTTATATATCATCTGAAAGCTGAATAAATAAGCTTTCCATTAGCCAAGATACAACTATCTGGAATCTGATTGTGAAAAAAAAAAAGGAGAGAATTGCCTTTGAAGTTGTCAAAATGAACTTCTTCGCATATTACTAATCAAAAATTAAGATTTGATTAGTTTTGACAGAAATTATCAAAATATCTTCATGGAACATGATCTTTACTTAATATCCTAATGTTTTGTGGCATAAAAGAAAAATCAATAATTTTGACCTATGCAATGTATTTTTTGGCTAATATGCTACAAATATACCCATGCTATCTAAGATGGGTTTTGTGGTCCAGGGTCACATTTGGCAAGAAGAGCCTTACTTGTCATTTATATTTCTGTGTAATTTATAGATGGGAATGGAAATTGGTCAGGAAGGCTGGTCAGTAGTTTGGTTTTGGGGTTTTGAATTTGTGACCTAAGGTAATTAGCTGTTGGAGATAGCCTACCTTGTTGAAGAAGATTAGTTAGCTCTACAAGTGATATTATTCACTGTAAGTAGACTAATGAATACCTCATTTAACTAGTGCTGTCAAATGATTCATCATGATTAATTGCATGCAAAATAATATACATTGATATATAAATGTAACTAAATATATAAATGCTTGTGTATTTATATATGTGACCCTGGACCACAGAACCAGTCTTAAGTAGCACAGGTATATTTGTAGCAATAGCCAAAAATACACTGTATGGATCAAAATTATGAATTTTATGGCAAAAATCATTAGGATATTAAGTAAAGATCATGCTCCATGAAGATATTTTATAAGATTCCTATTGTAAATATATCAAAACATAATTTTTGATTAGTAATATGCATTGCTAAGAACTTCATTTGGACAACTTTGAAGGCGATTTTCTCAAAATTTCGCTTTTTTTTTTTTTGCATCCTTAGATTTCAGATTTTCAAATGGTTGTATTTCGGCCAAATATTGTCCTATCCTAACAAACCGTACATCGATGGAAAGCTTCCAGATGATCTATAAATCTCTTTTTCAAAAATTGACCCTCATGACTGGTTTTGTGGTTTAGGGTCACATATACATAACAAATATACACAGTACACAAACATTATGTAAACAAAAAACTTTTAAATTGGATGCGATTATTTGCGATTAATCGTTTGACAGCACTACTTCTAACAGCTTTTTTGATGTCAAGATTTTAAGTTTCCAATGAGCACTGTTGTCTGGGAAAATCTTGAAGTATGGATTTTTAAAATGATAGAAAAACAGCTTTGTATTTTATACAATACTTAAGTTAAAAACAAAAAGTTAAAAAACAGTAATAGGTTAGACAAAATGGATATATTTTAAAAAAAAAAAGTGTAAATGGTGATTTCCAAGCTTGGAAGTTTTTTATTTATTTCTATGTTTGTGAGTATTTGTAGAGCTGCAAAACGATTAATTTGCGATTAATCGATTCAAAATAAAAGTTTATGTTTGTGTATTATATGTGTGTGTACTGTGTATATTTATTATGCATATATAAATACACACACATACATTATTAAGGAAAAATATGTTAGATTTGTATGTAAAATATTTATATGTAATATAAATTATATACAGATTTACATACAAATACATACAGTACAATACATAAAATATTTAAAAAATATACATATATGTGTGTGTATTTATATATACATAAATATACAGCACACACACATAGTTTGCAAACAAAACTTACAATTTTAATCAGTTAATCACGACTAATTGTTTTGCAACTCTGGACTTTTGTAATATAATTTTTCTTAACATAGGAACACTGTTGAACTTTAGCCAGATATTTTTTAAATATTTTATCATTTTACAATGTTTTTTATTATATATAGCATATACAGTTAATTTAAATGAGACAGACAAGACTCTCTATCATTTGTTTTTGTGTAAATGTCCACATAATAATTGACAGTTTTGGTCAGTTGACCCTGTTTGGCTGTTTTGGTCTATTGGATGTCTAAAATTAATCAACTGTTAGAGATAACCTACCTGGTTAAGGATTAGAAAGCCTTTAAACTTACATTACCCAAAGACAAGGAGACTTTGTGCTGTACAACATAGTTTTGTATATGTAATTTGGCATAATAATAATTGACAGTTTTGGTCAGTTGACCCTGTTTGGCTGTTTTGGTCTATTGGATGTCTAAAGTTTATCAACTGTTGGAGATAACCTACCTGGTTAAGGATTAGAAAGCCCTTAAAGTTACGTCACACAAAGACGAAGAGAGTTTGAGCCATACAACATACTTTTGAATATGTAATTTGGCATATTTTGTGTAGTTATCCATCCATCCATCCATCCATCCATGCATCCATCCATCCATCCATCCATCCATCCATCCATGCATCCATCCATGCATCCATCCATCCATCCATCCATCCATGCATCCATGCATCCATCCATCCATCCATCCATCCATCCATCCATCCATCCATCCATCCATCCATCCATCCATCCATCCATCCATCCATCCATCCATCCATCCATCCATCCATCCCCCAATATTCAGATTATTGATGAGCAATTGGCTGATTATTAATTTCTCCATTTAGTCCTCTCAGTCCTAAATATGCAGTTACATCCATATTTGGCATTATTTTCATCGGTCTTTGATTAGTAAACACATCGCACACAGTCCTGCATCATCCACTAATAATTTCAGCCTTGTCAAGATAATTGGGACGTTCTTCACGTCTTAATCGCAGGGTCACAATTATCTTGTCATGGAATTGTTAATTTTAGCTGCTATTCCATTTCTGAGGCTCTTTTCGCCTGGGCACGCGCAGGACACTCCCTTTCGCTAGCAACCTACATTTTTAGTTAGCGAGACCTCATAGTTTGCCATGTTCTTTTCAGGCACATCGAGAGAGAGGGAAAAAATGCTTCCATGTATCTAATTATCCTGCCAAAATGATTAGGTTTGTTCTTAATGAATCCTGTTATGAAGCAGCCATCGTAGAAAGAATGAGTCACAGTATTGATTGCCTTCCACTCCCCCCCCTGCTCCCGCCCCGGCCGGAGAACGCCTGCTAATGGCTGCAGGGACGTACGGTGGATGGAGGCGAGGCAGGCCGCTGCCAGGCTCGTGACTGCATGCCGATATGACCCCGACACCGTCAGCAGCGGGCCGATGCCACAGTGGAGAGAGAAGCGAAACGGCGGGGCGACGCTACGCAGTTGCACCTTGTTATTTATAGCCACATAGTAAACATTGAAATGCATTCCCTCCAAACAAGGCAAGCGAGCATGCTAGGGGCCACGAAGCTGCTACAAGAACATACGTATGTTCATTCGGGCCAGGAAGTTTGTCATCCATTGTGTTATTACTGTGAAAGAGCCAGGGCTGAGTTTTGTTTACAAAGGCTTTTCCACAAGTAAAATTTAAGAATTTTAAATCACAATAGTGATTGCATAAACATGTAGAAATGGCTGTTTTTATTAATCCACTTAATTAAATATGTGACCCTGGACCACAAAACCAGTCGTAAGGGTAAATTTTTTGAAATTGAGATTTATACATCATAAAAAGATGAATAAATAAGCTTTCCATTGATGCATGGTTTATTAGGATAGGACAGTATTTGGCTGAGGTACAACTATTTAAAAAAATTGGAATCTGAGGGTGCAAAAAAATCTAAATATTAAGAAAATTGCCTTTATAGTTGTCCAAATGAAGTTCTTAGGAATGCATATTACTAATCAAAAATTAAGTTTTGATATATTTACGGTAGGGAATTTACAAAATATCTTCATGGAACATGATCTTAATATCCTAATCATTTTTGGCATAAAAGAAAGATTTATAATTTTAACCCATACAATGTATTTTTGGTTATTGCTACATATATACCAGTGCTACTTAAGTCTGGTTTTGTGGTCCAGTGTGACATAATTTAGTATTTGAAAAGATTATTACATGTGTGTCTTGTACCAAATTATAGCAAAAACTGTTTTTAATTTATATAATTCTTCTACTCTCAGGAAAAAAATAGTACAAAAGCTGTCCTTGGGGTTGTACCCTTTTAAAACATACTAATATGTACCATCTGGGTGCTAATATGTGACCCTGGATCACAAAACCAGTCTTAAGTAGCATGGGTATATCTGTAGCAATAGCCAAAAAAATGCTACATGGGTCAAAATTATCGATTTTTCTTTTATGCCAAAAATAATTAGGATGTTAAGTAAAGATCATGTTCCATGAAGATATTTTGTAATTTTCCAACTGTAAATATATCAAAACTTAATTTTTGATTAGTAATATGCATTGCTAACAACATCATTTGAACAACTTTAAAGGCAATTTTTTTTTTTCAAATTTTCAAATTGTCGTATACAAGTATTGTCCTATCCTAACAAACCATACATCAAATGAGAGCTTATTTATTCATCTTTCAGATGATGTATAAATCTCAATTTACAAAAATTGACCCTTATCACTGGTTTTGTGGTCTAGGGTCACATATGTACATTTTAGAGGCCGATAGGCATCTTTAACGTACCAGCATGCACCATTTAGGGATAAATATGGTACAAAGATGTGCCTTTTGCAAAGGGTAAGCATACACTATCAGTCAAAAGTTTTTGAACATCAGGATTTTTAATGTTTTTTAAAGACATTAAAAAGATGTTTTTCTTCTGCTCACCAAGCCTGCGTTTATTTGATCCAAAGTACAGCAAAATCAGTAATCTTTTTTAAAGTATTTTTACTATTTAAAATAACTTTTTTTCTATTTAAATATATTTTAAAATATAATTAATTCTTGTGATTTCAAAGGTAGAATTTGTTTCAGGTTTCTTTGATGAATAGAAAGTTCAGAAGAACAGGATTTACCTAAAATAGAAGTCTTTTATAACATTATAAATGTCTTTATCATCACTTTTGACCAATTTAAAGCATCCTTGCTAAATAAAAGTATTGATTTCTATAATTTCTTTCCCCCCAAACCGAATGGTATCGTGTGTAATGTTACAAAGGCTTTTTATTTTAGATAAATGCTGATCTTTGGATCTTTCTATTCATCAAAGAATCCTGAAAGAAATGTACTCAACTGTTTTAAATATTGAGAGTAATAATAATAATATTACATGTTTTTTTGAACATCAAATCTTAGAATGATTTCTAGATCATATGTCTGGAGTAATGATGCTGAAAATTCAGCTTTGAAATCACAAGAATAAATTACATTTTAAAATATATAAATGGAAAACAGTTACTGTAAATAGTAAAAATATTTCAGAATTTTACTGTATTTGCTGTACTTTGGGTCAAATAAATGCAGGCTTGGTGAGCAGAAGAGATTTCTTTAAAAAACATAAATTTTACTGTTCAAAAACTTTTGACTGGTCTTTTTAAAAATTCACATTTTCAGTATGGGTGTGTGCAATTTGCGTTATAGCGCAAAACGTCCAAATATTGTCAATTTGTATTTACCACAGACCTTGTTTTACTCATAAATTGAAAACCCTCATTATAAAAACCCATAGGGAAATCTCGAGGGAAGCCATGGTGAATTAGTCTTCCGGGTTTTGACATCAAGTCTCTCCATTGTACGTGACTTGATGCACAACATATATTGCACGCTATTTTTTCTTTTCAAGAGTTTTTTTTTTTTTGCGCTTTACTATTAACTGTATCAAAATCGCTTCCAGGTTGACTTGTTTATGCCATTGCATGGTACATATCATCAGTGCATATAATCCTAGCCCTTTATTTAAAATGAATGAATGAATGCAAAAGCAAGAGTTGCGTTCGTGTTTGCACATGTGATATGACTGACAGTCGTTGGCATACAGTGGAATCTGTCAGCCTGTGTAACAGTAGCACTTTTACCTTGAGCGGGCCGAGGGTGTAACGGAGACGCTCGACCCTCTCGTCTCCAGACACTGTATATCTCTCAGGTGAGACCATTAATAAATGAAGTGTGTAGGTTTGTGTGCGAGCGCTTTGTATCATGTTTAGCATAGCTTGTTCCGGATCTTCTTGAGTACTTGTCGAGGAGAATCAGCCCGTCAGTCATTCCGGCACTGATGTGTCCCTTTCTGTTTCTTGCTGGTTTTCTTGGCGAGCGTTTCCACTGGGCACCACTGGTACCTCCGCTTCCAAAAATACCCATTGTGCTCGTTAATAAGCATACTGTAGCAGGAAGTGTGTTGGTGTTGGCAGAAGAGCTGTGTGGGCATATGCTTGGGTGTTTTTATATAACTTACGGAAAGTTACAAATAACCATAGCATCTCCATCGACATCTCTATTCCCTGTTCTGCTCATTAGTCAGCTCAGCTGATCTGGAAGACTTGATTCCCGCAGTTGACCGAGGGGAACGGCATCTGTGTTCTAGACCTGTTTTTGATGCTTTGGAAGAGGAAACGTAACCTGACAGAATGATCATGGGATCCTAATGGAATAGATTACTGAAGGAATTAAAACTGTTTAATCACCATCATGTCTTTTCTCTTCTAAACTTGTTTCTGCCACTAAATAAAAATAATTGTAATAGCGACTTTTTATCTCCCCATTCTGTCTCTTCTCGCAATTTAGAGTTTTTTTCTCAAAACTGCAAGTTATACAATCACAACTGTTTGATATAAAGTTGCAATTGCATGTTATAAATGTGCAATGTATATCTTACAATTCTGACTTTATAACTTGTGTTATAAAAAAAAACCTTTTATCTTACAATTCTGACTTTTTTATCGTAATTGCGAGATATAAACTTTTTATTTTCCTCAGAGTTGGACTTTATAACTCGGAAATGAGTTATTATCTCGATATAAACTTTATTTTCCTCAGAATTGGACTTTATAACTCAGAAATGAGTTTTTATCACAATTATGAGGAAAAAAGTCTGAATTGTGATATATAAATTCACAATTGAGAGAAAAAGTCAGAATTGCAAGGGAGAAAAAGTCAGAATTGGGAGTTAAGATATTGCAATTCCAATTTTTTTTTCTCAAAATTGCAAGTTGTAAAGTTAGAATTGTGTGATATAAAGTTGCAATTGTGTGTTATGAAGTTTGAATTGCGAGATATAAACTCACAATTTATATCACAATTCTGACTTTATAAATTGTGATATTTGTTATAAAACTACTTTTATTTTACAATTCAGATTTTTTTGTTGTAATTGCGAGATATAATTCTGACTTTATAACTTGTGTTATAAAAAAAAACTTTTATCTTACAATTCTGACTTTTTTATCGTAATTGCAAGATATAAACTTTTTATTTTCCTCAGAATTGGACTTTATAACTCAGAGTCAGAAATGAGTTATTATCTCGATATAAACTTTTTATTTTCCTCAGAATTGGACTTTATAACTCAGAAATGAGTTTTTATCACAATTATGAGGAAAAAAGTCTGAATTGTGATATATAAATTCACAATTGAGAGAAAAAGTCAGAATTGCAAGGGAGGAAAAAGTCAGAATTGGGAGTTAAGATATCGCAATTCCAATTTTTTTCTCAAAATTGCAAGTTGTAAAGTTAGAATTGTGTGATATAAAGTTGCAATTGTGTGTTATGAAGTTTGAATTGCGAGATATAAACTCACAATTTATATCACAATTCTGACTTTATAAATTGTGATATTTGTTATAAAACTACTTTTATTTTACAATTCAGATTTTTTTATTGTAATTGCGAGATATAATTCTGACTTTATAAATTGTGATATTTGTGTTATAAAAAAACTTTTATCTTACAATTCTGACTTTTTTATCGTAATTGCAAGATATAAACTTTTTATTATCCTCAGAATTGGACTTTATAACTCGGAAATGAGTTTTTATCTCACAATTATGAGGAAAAAAGGCTGAATTGTGATATATAAATTTACAATTGTGAGAAATAAAGTCAGAATTGCGAGGGAGAAAAAGTCAGAATTAGGGAGTTATGTTCTGAAGTCAGAATTGTGTGATATAAAGTTGCAATTGTGTGTTATGAAGTCTGAATTGTGAGATCAACGCGCAATTTATATCTCACAATTCTGACTGTGATATAAATTGTGATATAAATTGTGATTGCGTGTTATTAAAAAAAGTAATTGCGACTTTAGTTTATATCTCGCAATTCTGACTGTTTTCTCAGAGTTGCGAGATATAAACTTGCAATTGTAAGAACGTTACGTTCTCACGCAGTGAAAAATGACAACACGCCAACAGAGCAGGTTACTTCTGGTATGCAACAAGGTCTCAGCTTTAAAATGTTGTAATTTTTAAAGAAATTCAAACAATAAATACCATTTTATGGCTCTTAATATGTTGTGACAGATCATTGTATTGCCTTATTACATGAATGAAACATTAACAGATCATCTTTTATTTTTTACTTAAAGCACAAAAAAAACCATAAATAAACATGAGAACGTAAAAATAATACATAAAATTAGTCTGCTAATTCTGTTAATCCATCAGCAAGTTTGGAGTTATGATTGGTCAGACTTTTGGTTTGACTTTATAACTCACAATTTCAAGTTTATATCTTGCAATGAGAAAGCAAATCTGAATTCCAAGATGTTAACTCACAATTGCGAGAATTGAAGTTGTAAAATTTGCCATTACATTTTTAACATTTTTTATTCAGTATTGGAAACAGGTTTCCATAATTTTCAAACTTTCCTGTGGAACACACAAGGACCATTTTTGAGGGGTATTTAGTCATGCAGCTCTTTGTTTTATTACCCCGAATGATAGTAGTCAATAGTGACCATCTTTGCCAGGCTCTGCAAAAGAGCACTTTGTTTCTTGCACATTATCTCTCAGGTCTTCATAAGTCACGTGATTAGTTTTGTGTAATGAACAAACCGGAAATGTCATTATTGACTTGAAATCTGCAGCTCTCAAAGCTAATATTGATCCATTCAAATATATGGAGCAAATAATGACTTAAGTCTGGTCTGGACTTTAATCATATGTGTTTGAAAATGGTGTACATATTGTATTAACTACTTTTTTGTCACTTTTTTATGTTTTAGAGCTTAAAGACATTGTCACCAACTGTTGTCGTATATAAAAGCACTACATGAAGATTGACAGGGCGAGCATGACTGAATTTCATTACAGGGTGAACTATCCCCTCAAACATGTTGGCTGACACCATCAGAAGCCTCTGCGTGTTGAAATTATCCCATCCGCTGACCTCGTCCCAATTTCACAAATGGAAAAAGTTGCGTAGGACCATCCCCAAGCGTTATTGCGCTTGTGACGGCATAGCCAAACGTCACTGTCTTTTGAAATTTTAATAGTGTTTGTCCGCCCCACTTACAGTAATAGACTCGGAAAGGCAATACACTGAAAGGACCACTCTATTAGTACGGACTTACCTGCTTCAAGCACATTTGTGACATCAGTTCTTCAGGTTTTTGGTTTGCCGTTCTCCACAAAGCAGAGCACCATTATTAATGAATGCAATCAGGAAATGGCCAGTTGGTCTTAATAGATGCCTAATCTTGGTAACAAATGGGTGGAGGGTTGGGGGGATTGTGTCATTGCGGGCTCCGAGCTGCATGTCGTTAATACTGCGAGAGGCAACTGTATATTTTTCACTTTTTGCGCTTGGAGCCTGTCCAGACGCTAATGGTATTGGGCTGTGTGTGGCGCTCTGAGGCCACGCCCACTGTGACTTTGATTGATGGCATCGCCTCTGAACTTAGAGAAGTGACTGGTGAAAAGAAGTTATAGTAGATGCATTGTGATGTATTTGTAATGATTGTCAACCACAAAGGTTTTATTTATTCAAATTAGTTAAATGGGTAGTTTAATTACCCCATGATTTACTCACCATCAAGCCATCCTAGGTGTACAGTTGAAGCCAAAAGTTTACATACACCTTGCAGAATCTGCAAAATGTACATTATTTGACCAAAATAAGAAGGATCATAGCAAATGCATGTTATTTTTTTATTTACACAATGCATTAAGAGCCGGGAGTGAAAACTTTTGAACGTGTATATTTTTCTTATTTTGCCTAAATATCTTTTTTTTTTTTTTTCCATTTAGTACTGCCCTTCAGAAGCTACAGAAGAGACTTACTTGCGTTAAATTTACCATGATCTTCAAATTCAAAAAGTTTTCACCCCCCGGCTCTTAATGCATCGTGTTTTCTTCTGAAGCATCAGTGAGGATTTGAACCTTTTGTAATAGTTGCATATGAGTCCCTCAGTTGTCCTCAGTGTGAAAAGATGGATCTCAAAAACAGTCATTGTTGGCGAGGGTTCAAATAGACAAAAATGTTGAAAAACCAAAGAATTTGTGGGACCTGAAGGTTTTTTTCTAAAGAACAGTGGGCAGTTTAACCGTTCAGGACAAACAAGTGATTAATGAACAACTATTACTAAACAAAAACTATACAGCTGTGGATAATAATAATGATTATTATTATAAATAATTAATAATAATAATAATAATTTTCCGTGAATAAGTGAAACCATTTATTTCAATTTATTGATTCAAAACTCTAATTGATTAAATAATGTCACATTTCAAAAATAGTCCCAAAAATCCCTGTGACATAGTCGCAAAAATTAGTTAGAAATGGCATGATTCACTTTGTCAGTCATGTCAAGCTCTCAGTTTTAAAGGAGTGATTCATTTTTAGAACAAAAATTTACAGATAATTTACTCACCCTCTTGTTGTCCAAGATGTTCATGTCTTTCTTTCTTCAGTTGCAAAGAAATTATGTTTCTGAGCAGAACATTTCAGGAGCCCCCGAGTTTGAACTTCCAAAACGCAGTTTAAATGCAGCTTCAAAGTGCTGTAAACTATCCCTGCTGAGGAAGAAGGGTCTTATCTAGCGAAACTATCTGTTATTTTCTAAAAAAAAAAAAAAATGTATGATGGTATGTTAATGTTAAGGTATGCTGAAAAACTCCCATCTCATTTTCTTCTCCAACTTAATAATCATCTTACATCACTGTAAAGGCATCTTTGCATGTTCACTTTGTAAAAACTGGGTTGGTACTTCTATAGCGATGTAGGAAGATTTTGAAGTTGGAGGAGAATGAGATGAGAGTTTTTCGACCTACCCTAACTGTCATGAACAGGAATACACAGAGTTGACGCAGAGCATTTGAGGTTAAAAAGTATATAGATTGTCAATTCTTTTTAGAAAATAACCGATTGTTTTGCTAGATAAGACCCTTCTTCCTTGGCTGGGATTGTTTAGAGCCCTTTGAAGCTGCATTTAAACTGCATTTTGGAAGATCAAACTCTGGGGCACCATAGAAGTCCACTATATGGAAAGGAATCCTCAAATGTTTTCCTCAAAAAACCTAATTTCTTTACAACTGAAGAAACTTTTTTCTGGAAGTACTTATCCTTTAATGATTCAGAACTCTGATTTGAAGATCTATACATATAAAAATTGAGATACATTTGTCATATTGTCAAAAAAGCCAAAATATATCTAGTCTTTTCAGTAGATGCCTTTTTTCTCTCTCTTACACAACAAGTTCTGATCCATAGTCACGATATTCAATATTTCCAGCTTTGTTTTAAACAATTGAATGGACAGGACTTTGTAGATCCGTGTATTTTGTTTTCTTATGAGGTTTGTGTTTAATCTGCTTGCTGTAAAATGATACTCAATATCAAACACCTGATGCAGTATTCAACAGCCTGATCGATTTCTCAAGCCTTGAGTTATGCTAATTTCACATAAAAATCGATGCCGGCCCAAGTCGTTCTGTTCTACAAACTGATGTTTCATACTCACCGTGTCTTATGAATATTTATACGCAGCTAAACTGGCACATTGCATCAAAACTGCAGCATTTCCATTTATGGTTTTCATCATCACCAGGCAAGAACAAGCAGGCGCCTTTGGCTTTCATTAGCTTTATTGGTGTCTTGAGGCTTTTTGGTTTCTGCGGTTCAGCAAGGTGCCTCTCCAAGTTCGTATCTGATGAAGTACGAGGGCCAGTGGAATTTTCCCGCCACCGCACACTGCGACCCGCTTACGCCATTGCCCTTTCATCATCCTGTTGAACTGTGTTGCTCACTTGTGAAGCAATTTGCATTTTATTGAGGTTTTTAGATTTGCATTTGTTACTTCAGCAGGTATTTGCAACGCAAAGCAACGCGGAAAGGGAAACGAGCTGGTTGCCATTGATAAATTTTGTGCGTTGCATTTAAAGCATATGAGGAACAAGGTTTAAAATGACATGTTCTTAGGTTACATGTGTCATATTTGCATGTATTAATCCCTATAATGATTTGACCCGAGATTGGGAGATTTTCTAAGTGTCACGTGTGTTTGGTCGCATTTGTATGTCACGGTGCTTTTGCATTTTCCCTCCTAGCCACGTTATTTGTTCCTCCCCATTACCCGACAGCATATCAGCAGTCGCATCAGGTTTCCACCTTATGAAACTCGTGCATTATACCCCGAGCCCCCTTAATGTGCTCCTCCAACACGGGCGACGTAGCATCTCAGAGGCTCTTTTCTCAATAGGCTCCTTTTTTCCCCACAACCGGCCCCTAAAAAGGCTTTTTAATAGCTCGGAGTAGAGCCTCGGCATGAGATGAGTGGCTAACGATTATCTGAGCTCAAATCCCCGTGAGGTGAGTGATTTATTACAATAATTTAAAGAAACGAGTGAGCACTATGAGCTGGCCCGCTCTATAAATAAACTGCCTTTTCTCATCATCCGCCCCTCACGTCAAGGGTTTGTTTGCGCTTTCCTCTTCCTCCATTTATTCATGTGTCTTGTGTAGCGGCGCGTCGTCTCCCGACTTATTTGCCTCTAATTTATCTGTAGCAGAAGAGACTTCGGATGTTCTGATAAGCGTTTTATGGTGTTTTCGAAAAAGCGGAGTAGGAAGCGAAGCGTGGCGCCCGTGTGCGCGATTAGTACGAGGGAAGCACTTTGGAATGGATAATCCGTTATTCAGTTTTGACAGTGAGGCACATTATCTTTTCATGTCAAAGTGTTTTTTTTTTTACACAGGCAGGGTTTACGATGTCATGTAAAAATACTTTTTTTGCATATTTTAAATATGAAATAGATACTTAGTTATGCTTTTTGATTCCAAATTGTACGATGCCAAAGTATAGGTGATTTTTTTTTTTTCAATTTAATATTATAATTTTAAAGTAAATATTATCCAACAATTAAAACATGTACGTAACTATTAAGAAACATTTTTCAAAAGTTTTTATTTTTTATTTGGATTTTTATTTAGATATTTTAAATATGAATCAACTAGATTTTTACTTGATGAATGAAGTTCAGCAGAACAGTGTTAATTTGAAGCAGTTTTTTGACATTTTTGTGGAAACCGTGGTGCATTATTTCTTTGCTGACTGGAAAGTTTGAAAGAACAGCATTTATTTGAATTTTGAATTTTTTGTTACATTATAAATGTCTTTACTGTCACTTGTGATACATTTAATGCATCCTTAATTAATAAAATAATTACTTTTAAAAACTTAAATTTTGAACAGTAGTGTAAATATTAAAAATTACAGAAAATATGTCATATTATAATTTTAGGTTACAATATTTACCGATTAAAGCAATGGAATTTAGCTGTCATTATTTCTCATTTAAGTAACCATTGAATTAAAAAAAATAAAAATAAAACAAAAATATTTATTTTTATTTAGATTTTGTTTTTATTTTAAATATGAATGAACTAGATTTTTACATGTTTTAATTAAAAGAAAGTTTAACAGAACAATGTTTATTTGAAATTAATATAAAAGTTTTATGGCATCCTTGACATGTTAGCATTCATTTCTTTAAAAATAAAAAGAATTAAATTCTTTCAAATGTTAATTACTTCAAAATTTTGAACAGTAGTGCAAATATTTGATATTACAGAAAATATTTAATGTCATTTTAGTGTACTATTTACCAATGAAAGCAATGGAATCATTTTTCTCATTTAAGTAACTATTGAATTAAATAAAATAAAAAATAAAAATTTTGTGATTTTTTTTTATTTTATTTTATTTTTTTATCTAGATTTTTTATCAGTTTAAATATGAATTAACTAGATTTTTATGTTTTTGATTAATAGAATGTTCAACAGAACAGTGTTTCCCCTTCAGTCATTTCACTACGACGTTACATATGGGAACTCGCTTGAGAGACCAATCATCTCTGAGAATTATTCAAAAGGCCAATGAAAATTGGCGAGTGGCATTTGCATGCCAAGCCGCTCCCTGTACATACGAGTATAAAAGAGGGCGGCATGCAGCCAGTCATTCAGATTTTCGCTTCGGAGCCTCTATGCTGGAGCCTCTACAAACAAAGAAGAACACGTTCCTGCTGCTCTTTCCCCGCTGGTGCGCTGCCGATCGAAAAGAGCAAATATCTAAATAAGTGTTTTTCTCGGCAGCCGCCAGCGGGATCCTGCGGGCGGCCGTTTTCACGGCCTCTAAAGCCTCCTGCTCCTCAGCGAGCAAGCCCCATTGAGTGCACGTTGGTGCCGCGGTTTCCTCCCTGGACAGACCGGGACTAAAAGAGCAATTTCTCACGGCTGTGTAATGGTGCGTTCACACCGGACAACAAGCACGAGTGATTTACATGTTAAGTCAATGCAAAGACGCGAATAGCCATCCTGCGGCGCGAAACGCGCGAATAGCGTGAATGAAGCGGCGCGAATTGAGCGTTTCAAGCGTTTGCCGCTCCATTCGCGCGAGTTCAACAATCCAAACTTTGGCGAAAATTCGCACCGCATTAACCAATCAGGAGCTTGCTCTAGTAGTGACGGAGGCAGAAATCCGCCAGTTGTTAAACCATCAATGTTTTTCGGCCGCCGTGGCGAGACACGAGGGGGACATACAAGTCACCGTGCTGAACGTACCGCCAGCTCCCAAAGCCCTGCGGCCTTCTGCACCTCAGCATGATCCCGTCGGGGTGCCAGAGCAGTACGCTTCCCCGCACACCGGGCTGAGCGTCTCCTTTGGTCCTCCACAGGAGGAAGAGATGTCTGTTGCAGCATCAGAGGGAGAGTCTGAGGGTGAGGCGAACATCTCGGCGGCTCAGCGCCCCTCCGTGGTGGCTGCCCCGTCTAGGTCGACGCTGAACTCTCAGCTATGCTCCTCCGAGCCACCAGGGGGACCGGTTCGGAGGTGCCTCACGCGCCTTTGGCCGGTCCTTCAAGGCTGGATGATTGGTTCCTGGGGGGGGCCCCGCGGCATCGCCGTGCCCCCTGGTGCCTTTCTTTCCCGGAGGTGCACGAGGAGCTGGCGAAAACATTGCGGGCTCCCCTTTGATCTAAAAAAAAAAAAAAAAGCTCCCGCTGCCCATCTCCTCTCCCCTCGCCACCCTCGATGACGGGGCAGCCCGGGGATGCGCATCGATTCCCTAGGTCGAGCGCACCATTGCGGCCTGTCCCGGGTGTGTGAGCGCTCGTCCGCCCTTGCGGGCCGCGTTTATCACGCCGCTGGACAAGCTGCCTCGGCCTTGCATGCCATGGCGACCCTCCAGGTCTACCAAGCTAAAACAGGTGTTGAAACAACTGAACAAGGGTGGTCCTGATCAGGGTGTGATGCAGGAACTGCCACCGACTTAGCCCTCCGGGCGGTGAAGGTCGCGGCGCGGTCCCTTGGTCAGGTGATGTCCACGGCTGTGGTCCAGGAGCGACATCTATTGCTGACTTTGGCTTAGATGGCAGACGTTGATAGCGGCCTATTCGGCGACACTGTCGGGAACTTTGCCCAGCAGTTCTCGGCAGTCCAGAAGCAGATGGAGGCTATTAAACACATCTTGCAACGGGCAAGCAGCATCGGGCTCCTGGACAGGACCCCGACTGAAGTGGCATGTCAACTGCCTCGAGTTGTTCCCTGTGCTTCTGACCCCTCGTCGCTTCCGACCGACGTTTCGCCAGAAGCATGTCCTTGTTTGCACTGCGACAGCATGCCACAGGTCACAAATCGCCCGCCATCTGCTCCTATGGAGTCAAACGTGGTAGACATGGCTACGTGCCATTCACATAACACCAGGGAAACTCAACTGTGCAGCCCATAGGCTCCCACGGCAGTCCACCCATCCTGGAGAATGGCGACTCCACCCCGTGACAGTCCAGCTGACTTGGAGTCGCTTGGGCAAGGCCCAGCCACATTCGCTCACCCTTCCCGAGTCCTCCCATTGCCAGTTGTTACGGCCTTCCTACAGGCCGTGATAGAAACCATCACTCAGTCCCAAGCTCCCTCTACTAGGCAGGCTTACGCACTGAGGTGGGGTCTATTCGTTGACTGGTGCTCCTCTCGGGGAGAGGACCCACAGGGATGCACGATTGCAGTAGTGTTTCCTGTCTGCAGGAGAAGTTGGAGTGCAGGCTGTCCCCTTCCCCTGGAGGAGGCAGACCCAGCTTCTGCACTGCTGTGTCCAGTACGAGCTTTACGAATATGTGTAGACCGTACTCAGCACTTCAGACGCACTGAGCAGCTCTTTGTCTGCCTTGGAGGTCAGCAGAAAGGGAATGCTGTCTCCAAACAGAGGTTGGCTCATTGGGTGGTAGATGCCATCTCCCTGTCTTATTTATACCAGGGACAGCCATGCCCCTTAGGTGTTTGTGCCCACTCCACACGGAGTGTTGCCTCATCCTACGCGTTGGCTCATGGCGCCTCACTAGCAGATATCTGTAGAGCTGCGGGCTGGGCGACACCCAATACCTCCGTGTCTTAACATAAAAAGTGGTAACATAAAATGGTATTTTATAAACTGACCCGGCCCCCCATTAAAAAAAAGAAAATTATGTGGCCCATCTCAGAAAAAAGTTTGGGGACCCCTGAATTAAAGTATTAATTCTTTAAAAAAAATTTGAAGTTACTTCAAAATTTTGAACAGTAGTGTAAATATTAAACATTACAGAAAATATTAAATATTATTTTTGTGTACAATATTTACAAATGAAAACAATGGAGCTATCGTTATTTCTCATTTAAGTAACCATTAAATAAAATAAAATTAAAAAATACAATTTTAGATTTTTTTTCTTTACGTGTAAATATTTTAAATGTAAACTTATATTTATATATAAATATCTTTTTTTTTTAGATTATCGTTTAGATTTTTTTCTTTTATAGAAAAGGTTAGTGATGCTTCCTGATTCCAAATAGCATATTGTTATTAACTTAAAAAGTTAAATACAACATTTGTGATTCAATTGAATTTTATTTATTTATTTATTTTTTTAATGTATATTTTAAATGTCACATTTTATATTGAAAATATTAGTGATGCTCCTTGAGTCCAAATAGCACAATGGTACATGTGGCTGGTTGTCAGGGCGTTGCTTTGTGGTTTCTAGGGTGTTCTGAGTGTTTTCCCTCCAGTTTTGTGATACTTAAGATGTTGTATAAAATATTTTTTTTACAAGAATATAGCCTACTTCTGAGTCTTTCTACTTTTATATTTTTTCAGTCTGCTTTTCTTTTAATCTCATGTTTATTTAAATGTATTACTTGGCATTTCTTTATAATTATTTGTAAGGCAAATTTTCCTAGCGATTTCAGAGCAATCCTACACCAAAATATTTTCAGTGCATGATGAAGTTGCTTCAGGTTAAAGGTTTGTTACAATCTTCCACGGCTAATTATTTCACTTTAAAGAATTATCTTTAGCCTCTGACTCCCTCAGAAATAGGATAATGGTGTTGGTATTCTCACGGCAGCGATGCCCATAGCAAATAACCTCTCTTTAATCTCTTTATCTCAATAGCCAACAAAATACTCCCCTGTTCTTTGTTCTGTTACACAACGTATCCAGCGCAAAGCAAACAGAAGGAAGTCCTTTGTCACCGTTGTGTGCTCAGAGATTGAGTGTTGCATTAAAAAATCCCGTTTTATTTTGACGTGTTCAGCAGTTACGCCGGACCAGTGACGTGGGTCTTGTGCGTTCAGAGCCAGCGAGTGTCAGACTCCTGCGTCTGTGTTATGTCGGCTGCGTTGAGACGCCACAGGACTTCAGATCAATTAAATTTAACAAATTGCCGTTGCTAGATAGACGGGTCTGTTAACAGAAACCTGCTGATGATGGGATAACGGATGAGTGGCGTTTGGTGCTAAACACAACAGGTTCTGTCGTCAGGTCGGTCGGCTAGAAGGATGTGAAATGTCAAGCATACCCAGAGTCCCCATTGTACTTCCTGTTTTTGAATAACACATACTGAGATATGCAGACCACATCTTTTAAGTGTGGTTCTCACGATAGCCATGCAATCTTTAAGATGCACTTTTAAGAATACTAATTTTAATAGCGCACACTTGTTTCTTTAAAAACTTCAAAAAGTTTGGGGTTACGCAGTAAAAACATAAAATATTTTAACAGTTTAAAATAACTGTTTTCTATTTGAATATATTGTAAAATGTAATTTATTCCTGTAATGCAAAGCTGAATTGTCAGCATCATTACTCCAGTCTTCTGTCACATGATCCTTCAGAAATCATCATGTGCTGATTTATAATGTTTTTCTTTTAAAGAAGCCTCTTCTGCTCACCAAGCCTGCATTTATTTGATCCAAAGTATAGCAAAAACAATACCATTTTGAAATATGTTTAATATTTCAAATAATTGTTTTTTATTTATTTTTTTATTTGAATATATTGTAAAATGTCATTTATTCCTGTGATGCAAAACTGAAATTTCAGCATCATTACTCACAGACTCCACAGTTTTGGAGTCTCTCTGTCACATGATCCTTCAAAAATCATTTTAATGTGCTGACTTGCTGCTCATTTTTGTTGAAACAGTGATACATTCTTTCTTTGATTAATAGATTGTTAAAAAGAACAGCATTTTTTAAATATTTTTTTGTGACATTCCAAATGTCTTTGTCACTTTTGATCAGTTAATGCAACCTTGATGAACAGTATTAATTTCCTAAAAAAAAGACTCTTCAAACATTCAAACCGTAGAAAATATTTAATATTATAATTTTAAAGTAAAATACACTACCAGTCAAAAGTTTTTTTAAATGTTTTTTTAAAGAAGCCTCTTCTGCTCACCAAGCCTACATTTATTTGATCTAAAGTATAGCAAAAACAGTAAAATTGTGAAATATGTTTACTATTTCATATAACTGTTTTTTATTTAAATGTTTTAAAATGTCATTTATTCCTCTTGATGCAAAGCTGAATTTTCAGCATTATTGCTCCAGTCTTCAGGGTCACATGATCCTTTAGAAATCATTTTAATATGCTGACTTGCTATTCAATTTTTGTGAAAACAGTGATACAGTCGTGGCCAAAAGTTTTGGGAATGACACAAATATTAGTTTTCACAAAGTTTGCTGCTCAACTGCTTTTAGATCTTTGTTTCTGTTGTTTCTGTGATGTACTGAAATATAATTACAAGCACTTCATATGTTTCAAAGGCTTTTATCGACAATTACATATTATTTATGCAAAGGGCATGCTCTCAATCAACTTCTGGGCCAAATCCTGACTGATAGTAACCCATTCTTTCATAATCACTTCTTGGAGTTTGTCAGAATTAGTGGGTTTTTGTTTGTCCACCCGCCTCTTGAGGATTGACCACAAGTTCTTAATGGGATTAAGATCTGGGGAGTTTCCAGGCCATGGACCCAAAATTTCAACGTTTTGGTCCCCGAGCCACTTAGTTATCACTTTTGCCTCATGGCACGGTGCTCCATCGTGCTGGAAAATGCATTGTTCTTCACCAAACCTTTGTTGGATTGTTGGAAGAAGTTGCTGTTGGAGGGTGTTTTGGTACCATTCTTTATTCATGGCTGTGTTTTTGGGCAAAATTGTGAGTGAGCCCACTCCCTTGGATGAGAAGCAACCCCAAACATGAATGGTCTCAGGATGCTTTACTGTTGGCATGACACAGGACTGATGGTAGCGCTCACCTTTTCTTCTCTGGACAAGCCTTTTTCCAGATGCCCCAAACAATCAGAAAGAGGCTTCATCGGAGAATATGACTTTGCCCCAGTCCTCAGCAGTCCATTCGCCATACTTTTTGCAGAAGATCAATCTGTCCCTGATGGTTTTTTTGGAGAGAAGTGGCTTCTTTGCTGCCCTTCTTGACACCAGGCCATCTTCCAAAAGTCTTGGCCTCACTGTGCGTGCAGATGCGCTCACACCTGCCTGCTGCCATTCCTGAGCAAGCTCTGCACTGGTGGCACTCCGATCCCGCAGCTCAATCCTCTTTAGGAGACCCTCCTGGCGCTTGCTGGACTTTCTTGGACGCCCTGAAGCCTTCTTAACAATGCAGTGGAAAGTTTTTTCGGGATTAAGTTAATTTTCATGGCAAAGAAGGACTATGCAATTCATCTGATCACTCTTCATAACATTCTTGAGTATATGCAAATTGCTATTATAAAAACTTAAGCAGCAACTTTTCCAATTTCCAATATTTATGTAATTCTCAAAACTTTTGGCCACGACTGTACATTCTTTCTTTGATTAATAGAATCTTCAAAAGAAGTGCATTTATTTGAATTTTTATGTTTTGTGACATTCCAAAAGTCTTTGTCACTTTTCATCAATTTAATGCAACTTAATTTCCTAAAAGACATCTTCAAACATTCCAACGTAGAAAATATTTAATATTATCATTTTAAAGTAAAACACACTCAGACTCAGAAGTTTTTGAACAGTAAGATTTTTTTTAAAAGAATTCTATTCTGCTCACCAAGCCTGCATTTATTGGATTTTAAAGTACAACCAAAAAAAACTGTAACATTTTGAAATATTTTTACAATTTAAAATAACTGTTTTCTATTTGAATTTATTTTAAAATGTAATTTATTCCTGTGGTTTCAAAGCTGAATTTTCATTGCTTCAGTCACATGCTCCTTCAGAAATCATTCTAATATTCTGATTTGTGCTCAAAAAACAATTATTATTATTATTATTATTATTATTATTATTATTATTATGTTGAAAACAGGTTTCTTTGATGAATAGAAAGTTCAGAAGAACAGCATTTATCTGAAATAGAAATCTTTGTAACGTTGTAAATGTCTTTTGATCAACTGAAAGCATCCTCGCTAAATAAAAGTATTCATTTTTAAAATAGAGTGTATAATGTTACAAAAGCTTTTTATTTTTAGATAAATGCTGATCTTTGGATCTTTCTATTCATTAAAGAATCCTGAAAAAATACTCAAGTGTTTTAAATATTGATAATAATAATAATAATAATAATAATAATAATAGTAACAATAATAATAAATATTTCTTGAACAGCAAATCAGCATATTAGAATGATTTCTGAAGGATCATGTGATACTGAAGACTGAAAATGTAGGTTTGATCACAGCAATAACTTACATTTTAAAATATATTCCAATAGAAAACATTTATTTTAAATAGTTTTCGCTGTACTTTAGATCAAATAAATACAAGCTGGTGAGCAGAGGAGACCTCTTTAAAAACATTAAAAATATTACTGTTCAAAATCTTTTGACTGGTAGTATATTAACCAATTTAAACATAGGATGTAACCATTACTTCAAGAGTTTCCAAATAATTATTCAAATAAACAGTGTTTAATAGTTTAATTTCAGATAAAATGAGCTACATCATCGTCTTGCCAATGTTGCCATCATAGTTTTCAATTTCCCTCCTGTAGGCATTACGTATGAAATCTGACGTCTGGAAGTGCTGTGCTGAATAACTAACCTGATGCGTTGCCGTAATTGTACACCTCTCAGAGATGCCCAATCGTCCTGGACGCCAACCTTAAAGAAATCAATAAAGAGCTCTTAGCGTCCCTGCAGAGCTTAAGGCAGCGCCATATGAAATGTCACACATATCTAATCTACGGGCCGACCTCACATTAGCACTGTTTAAGTGAATTAATCTCAGAGGTCGATGTGTTTCTGGGAACCGTGGTGTGGCTTCAGTTAGCTAATATTCATCGCTGATAGTTTTCGTTCAAGTGAATTGTGGTACCACATATGATTATGTAAGATTTTCCAGAATGCATTAAACCAGAATGTGTTCTGTCAGGTGTCTGAGGGAAATTTTGTTGCATGCAAATAATCATTCGAAAGTCATTTTCTGAGCGATTAATAACAGGATGTTGCTGAGAAGACTGTATGTCTGCAAGCTCAAGCTCTTTTTAAAGTAAATCATACTGGCCATTAATGTCTGTAGTTGGATTAAACACTGGAACACAATGTTCTCGAGAGCAAACCAGACAGATGGCGCATAGCCAGATATATTTTGCAATTGAAGACCTAGTGGTAAAATCTGAAAAAATATGATAAGATCACTTTTGACATATTTTTATCTTTGGCTGCGTCACAATTCACATTCTTTCATTGCGCACTAGAAGAATGTGCTTCACTGGTGATTAGATAGTACGTACTAAGTGTTGTGAGACAGTACAGCTGTGGCAGCTTTAGCTCACATTCCTCATCATTCTTCAATTCTAGACATGTCATAAGTTAACCGGCACACTTCCGTAGAGCAAGGGATTGTGGGTAGTAGTTGACTGTTTTTTGACTGATGCTGATATTTAGTGTACAGGATGGCTGATATAATGCTTTAGCCTAAATGAAGGCAAAATTATTTAATTATGGTGCTTTTAGATTTACATAAGAACATTTTACATGATTGTTAATTCACTAAAATGATCTCTTATGTCTAGATATTGATATTTGCCTTTAAAAAGGCATATTGATTGATCACTAATTATTAGTCGTTGGTAATGTTAGCTTAAAAAGCATTGCACGAATATATACTTGAATACTGTTAAGGATGAATAGTATGCAAACTGAGCGTTGCAAGTGTAAATAACAATTGATATAACTGTAAAGTAGCAGGCCAGAGTCACCTGCAGAACATTATTATTATTATTATTCCCAAACAACAACTCCTTTTTTTTTTTTTAAAGAATTTTATTAAATATTTTGGCTGTTTTAACACACAGGGCGTTGGCATGAGCTCTTGACTGAGGGCGTGTCTGAAGCTTGGTGTTGACGTGACGGTCATACTGACATCAGCCAATCACATTACTTTTCTGGTGTTTTGATGAATGGGATTGGCTAGCATCTGCGCTAGGGGTTTTGCATAAGGCGATCTGATTAGCTGACACCTGCAATGGCGCTTGAAAAGTTACAAGTTTTTCAACTTCTGCCTTCAGCAGTGCCTGTGGCGCGTCGCAGCGGATTCACAATTCAGTCTGACAACGCATGACGTCACCCATTCAAAGTAATTGAGAAGCGTTAACGCCAACACTGTAAATTTATTATACACATTTCCCTCCCAAATCAGTGCAGGAAGTGTGATGAATGTTTTAAATATTTACCTTACCATATTTAAATGCATTCCACAGAATGTCATAGATTTCTCTTTAGAATCAGTGCAGGAAATGTGATAGATGTATTTAAATATTTTACCTCACCATATTTAAAATTTATTATGCAGGTTTCCCTCCAAAATCAGTCCAGGAAATGTGACAGATGTTTTTTTTTTTTAATATTTTACCTTACCATTTTTAAATTTATTATGCATATTTCCCTCCAAAATCAGTGCAGGAATGCAATAAATGTTTTAAATATTTTACCCCAGCATTTTCAAATGTATTCCACAGAATTTCACAGATTTCCCTCCAAAATTAGTGTAGGAAATGTGATGGATGTTTTTAAATATTTTACCTTACCATATTTAAAAATGTACTGTGCAGATTTCATTCCTAAATTAGTGCAGGAAATATGATAGAGTTTTATATATAGAGGTTTTTTTTTATATTTTACCATATTTAAAAATGTATTATGCAGATTTCCCTCCAAAATCAGTGCAGGAAATGTCATAGATGTTTTTAAATATTCTACCTCATAATATTTCCTTCTAAAATCAGGGCAGAAAATTTGATGTTTTTATATATGTGACCCTGGACCACAAAACCAGTCATAAGGTTAAATTTTACAAAACTGAGATGTATGTATGAAAGCTCAATAAATAAGCTTTCTATTGATGTATGGTTTGTTAGGATAGGACGATATTTGGCCAAGAAACAACTATTTGAAAATCTGGAATCTGAGGGTGCAAAAAAATCAAAATACTGAGAAAATCACCTTTAAAGTTGTCCAAATTGAGCTCTTAACAATGCATATTACTAATCAAAAATTACATTTTGATAGGTTTGCAGTAGGAATTTTACAAAAAATCTTCATGGAACATGATCTTTACTTAATTTCCTAATGATTTTTGGCATAAAAGAAAAATCAATAATTTTGACCCATACTATGTATTTTTGGCTATTGCTACAAATATACCGCAAGGACTTATCTCACCACATTTAAAATGTATTATTATGCAGATTTCCCTCCAAAATCAGTGCAGAAAATGTAATAGATGTTTTTAAATATTTTACCTCACCATACTTAATTTATTATGCAGATTTACTCCAGAATTAGTGCAAGAAATGTAGTTCATTTTTTAAATATATTTTACCTCACCATATTTAAATTTATTATGCAGATTTAATCCAGAATTAGTGCAAGAAATGTAGTTCATTTTTTTAAATATTTTACCACACCATATTTAAATTTATTATGCAGATTTCCCTCCAAAATCAGTCTGGGAAATGTAGTAGCTTTTTTAAATATTTACCTCACTGTGTTTAAATGTGTTCCACAGAATTTGAAAGATTTCCCTACAAAATCAGTGCAGGAAATGTGACAGATGTTTTTCAGTATTTTACCTCGCCAAATTAAAAATTTACTATGCAGATTTTCCTCCAAAATCAGTGTAGAAATGTTACTATATTTTAAATATTTTACATCAGCCTTTTCAAATGTATTCCACAGAATTTCATAGATTTCCCTCCAAAATCAGTTCTGGAATGCAATAAATATTTTAAATATTTACCTCACCATGTTTAAATTTATTTCACAGAATTCCATAGATTTCCCTCCAAAATCAGTGCAGGAATGCAATGTAGTTTTAAATAAATTACCTCAGCATTTTTAAACGCATGTTACTGAATCCCTAAGATTTCCCTCCAAAACAGTGCAGGATTTGCAAAAGATCTCTGCAGGCTGGAGTCTATTTATGAGGTTGATGTCATTATGCCATTTTCAGCGACTCCTCCCTGTTCATTTTTTGGCTCCCCATTAATTTTCTCTTATTCCATTGATGCTGCGTAATGCTTATTGACAGACCTGCGCTCATATTAAGCTGCAGATGTTCCTCTCCACTCCCTTGACTGAATCGAATAGCCATCAGTCAGTCTGGAAGAGCGAATGCAAGCAGGAGGGGGGCGGGGCCGTTCACGAGAGCGGCAGTCATTGGGCCGCCCCCGAGCCGCCTTCATCACAGCGACCCCGGCCAATCCCGTAACAGCCTTTTGCATTTCCATGGCAACAGGGCTTTATAGCCCCACAAGAGGTGGATACAGGCGAAACGGCAGAGGAAAAAGGTTGCAAGTGAGACGGAGATAAAAAAAAAAAAAAGAAAAAGAGAGAGAGATGTTTTTTTTTCCCCTCATGTTTTCCCGATGATTTAACCGGCAGCGTTTGATGACATCTCCATTCATACCACAGGAGAAAATAGCCCAGCAATGGTGGCAGGATGCTAGAATGCTTCTGTTTGGGAATGAGACATGGACCGGCTGCTTTCTGTCCATTGATCAGATCAGTTGGATATAGACAGCGTGATAAGCGCCATCTAACAGGTAAAACGTCCATCTCAGCGCCTGCTTCTCGACGCAACTGGTAAACAGGTGTTTTTTGAGGGAACGGACAGATTCTGCTCAGCCTGCATGCTGTGTTTTCCTGCTTTTGATCCGAGTCTCTAATGGAATGCTCATCAATCCCACAGTATTTTCACATGCAAATCCATCTGTGCATGTCTCAGCTGTGATTTGGGCGTTTCAGAACCCAAATAGCCTCACCTCACCTCGCAATTGAACTAATACACGCCTTTACGTATTAAGATGGAGGTTGAGGTGGGGAGAAATCTTAATGTCAAGAAGGAAATGGTTAACGGTGATGGTTTTGCAGAGCTCTACATTACAGATACAATCAGCTCAGGCAGCATTTCCTCGTATTTTTGTATTTACATACAAAACAGGTTCTCTAGGTGTCAAACGCCTGTTGAAACGCGACACACTGAAATGATGATGTGCCATATTACCATGTGGACACTTGACACAAACAAGCAATTACCTTTTCCATTTCTCATCTAATTAAATGTTATCGCACTCTTTTAAAGTCACTCGCATGCTTGTGCATTTTGCATTCTGTGTCTGAGATGTGCTTAAAAAAGATATGAGATTGTGGTGTCTGTTTGTTTGGACACACAGGTCCTGGGAAAGCACTCTGTCCTCTTTTTGGCACTTGCCAACGGGAGGAATTTTTAGAAACCTTCCCAGCATAATTATGGAAAATAACATCAGATGCGGTTATTGTGTTTATTTTTGTCGTTACAGATCGATGGCAGCACATGCTCGAATGTAGTACGGCATCATTTTGACCAGCTGGTGAGAAATAGAACGATAATGCGCTGAAATCCCTCTCAGTAGGTGCATATGTCTCACAAACAAATCAAAGCGCGCTAGTGTTTTGTTGTAAAACGCCACGACAGACAGGTGACTGCAGCGGTGTGGCATCAGGACGGACTGGTTTCAGTGGGAGTGAAGATGTCATCCCTAATGTGCTCTGAAGAATAGGTAGACGTCTGTTTGAGGAGCAGCTGTAGCGTCTGGCACGCAGGCCTTTGCGATGCTGTCTCAATGCATTTGTCTGATATTTCAGGTCTAGCCACGAGCCCCGAGTATAGCTGCGATGCTCCGGGTCCCTGACCTAGTTCAAGACCAAAATGCACCAGCGCTGGCAGCTGTGACTCACCAGCGCTGACCATTACTGCTCTCAATAATGCCGTCCAGTTGTGATCTGTTATCGTCTTTCCTGTGGAAGAATGACGAAACGCCATTCTGATATTTATAGTGAATAGAGAATAAATGAAGTGATTTTAGCTTTTTGTTTTAACATTTACACTACTAGTCAAAGGTTTTTGAAAGTTTTTTAAATAAGTCTTTTCTGCTCACCAAGTCTGCATTTATTTGATTCAAAGTACAGCAAAAACAGTAAAATTAAGAAATATTTTTACTGTTTAAACTGTTGAAATAACTGTTTTTTTATTTGTATATATTTAAAATGTAATTTATTCCTGTGATCAAAGCTACAAATCATTCTAATATGCTGATTTGCTGTTCAAGAAACATTTATTATTACTATTATTAATAGCAACATTTAAACGGTTGAGTATTTTATTTTCAGGATTCTTTGATAAATAGAAAAATCAGCATTTATCTGAAATAAAAAGCTTTTGTAACATTATGCACTATACCATTCAGAAGCTTGAAGTCAGTGTATTTTTTTTTTGGTTTGGGAAAGAAGTTATAGAAATTAATACTTTTATTTAGCAAGGATGCTTTACATTTATCAAAAGTGATGATAAAGACATTTATAATGTTGCAAAAGATTTCTATTACAGATAAATGCTGTTCTTCTGAACTTTCTAGTTATCAAAGAAATCTGAAATAATTCTACTCAACTGTTTTCAACATAATAAAAATAAATGTTTTTTGAGCAGCAAATCAGAATGTTAGAATGATTTCTGAAGGATCATGTGACTAGTGATGCTAAAAATTCAGCTTTGAAATCACAAAAATAAATTACAGTTTAAAATATATTCAAATACAAAACAGTTGTTTTAAATAGTACAAATATTTCAGAATTTTACAGTTTTTGCTGTACTTCGGATCAAATAAATACAAGCTTGGTGAGCAAAAGAGACTTCTTTAAAAAAACAATAAAAAACTTACTGTTCAAAAACATTTGACTGGTAGTGTACATCTTCAGCATCTATAATAATTTCTTGAAACTGTTAAATGTAATCTGTATCAAATCACATATATAGTATATTTCATATTATATATTATAATGTTGAGATTTGTAAATGTGCAGTATCATTAAAAAGTATGTTTTTTAAGTCAAAATCAAAAATAATATAATATTGTGAAATGTTATTGCTATTTAAAATTTTAAGACGTAATTTATTCTTGTGATGCCAAGCTGAGTTTTCGGCATCATTACTTCAGTCTTCAATGTCACATGATTCTTCAGAAATCGTTCTAATATGATGATTTGATGTTTAAAAATGTTTATTATTATTAAGATTATTGTTCAGCTCTGTAGCTTCATATTTTTGTGGAAACCATGACATTTTTTTTTATTCTTAGAATAAAAAGTAAAAAAAAAAACAGCATGTTTTCAAATAGAATTAAAAAACATATTTGAAACTGACATATTTTGCAACATTCTAAATGTCCTTACTGACACTTTTTATCAATTTAATGCATCTTGCTGAATAAAAAATATAATTTTATTATTTTAAAAAATCTTATTCACCCCAGACATTTAAGCATTAGTATAGCTACATCATTTATTTATTTATTTCGTAAATAAAAAATTAAACACGTGTTTGGAGCAACATAAGGGTGAGAAAACGATGTCAGTTTTTAACTACAGCTTATAATTTCTTACCTTAATACCTACGCTTTGGAGTCTCTTGAAATGAGACGGTGTGCAAAACAGTCGTTTGGTCTCTAACCTTTCCTTTTGTGACCCTCTGATTATTGTTACTATATTTAGAGACTCGTCGAGGGTCCAGCCAATCTATTGTAATTGTGTTGAATGCTTCCTTTTCACCGGGGGCAAGACACAGCACAAACCTTTTTACTGCGAGTGTGGATGACGTAACCGAGCCATTCCAGCTATTTATAGACCAAATAGCAAGATATTTTTTCGTCACGGATGCTGTTTTTAGCGCCTACAGCTGTTGCACCTAACATGGCCCCTCTTGGGAACCTTGAGATGGTCGCTTGGTTGATGTTGGCCGATTGTTTATGAGCTCTGCCGTGTCTGTGTTTACACCAGCTCACCTTTCTGCATGCACTCACCCAGCTTTACCTCTCAGAGAAGAGTTGGGTAAGTTGTCTGCGGATAATCCTTCTTAGGCTAAGCGGCCTGTGTCATGTGACCCGCCCAGGAGAGTAACGGCGTCTGCCGGACCTCTGTGTCATCAGCAGGTGGATTTACGTTTCTTACGGCAGCCGAAGGTCAAAGTTTAGTGTTTTTTCCTCTGGAAGTCGTTTGCATAGTTGTCATTCCTGGGCGGTTGGATTCCATTACAGCACTGGTGGCGTACAGTAACACTGTATTTATTAATCACGAGTTGGTTGCGCTGCATGTGTTTGAGACCACTATCTGAATACATAATGCCTGTGTGATTATACAGAACATCTGCTGGTTTTGGGTTTTGCGAGTGATTATGAAGTAATATAGAATATGCTACTTTTGTAAACAGAGAAAAACAGCTTTTAAATATGCAATTTAGTTTAAGTAATTAAAATAAATCATTTGTAAGTAATTGCTTCTAATAAGTAATATGCAATATGCTACTTTGTAAACAGTTTAGTAGTCTAAAGATGCTTTATCAGTGTTTCTCTACATATATTTATTACATTTGTAGCATTAGTTTAATTTTCATTAGTTAATGTATAAAACAGAGCGATAGAGTGAGTTCTGTGCAGTTTGTTATAATATGTGTATTTATCTTTGGGACATTTTTGGATTCATTGCATCTGTGTTTTTCTGCGCAGTCTTTCAGCATCGCAAGCTGTTGTTTTTTCGTTTTTAATATGTATTAATTTATTAAATACTTTGTTTGGTAAAAGCAGTTCATCTTTTAAAAACGCATCTGGTGTAATTTTCTTAATCAGTAGCTTTGTCTCGTTTTCCTGTAAGAATATCTGCGCATCTTTCAAACAAGATAAATTTACTCAAGAAGCAAACATGCGTTAGATATTAAGACTTGTTTTCAGAGAAAATATCTTTTAACCAAATCTTGCTAAATGTATGCAGTTTATGATGATTTACTACAGTATGTATGAAATTTCATTTGACAACCAAGTCAAGTCAAGTCACCTTTATTTATATAGCGCCTTTTACAATACAGATTGTGTCAAAGCAACTGCACAGTATTTAAACAGCACAATAGTGTGTAAGTAACGCATTATTGTAACAATCAATTTTCAGTTAAAGGCAGTTCATCAATGAATTCAGTGATATCATCGTCAGTTCAGTTCAAATAGTATACGATATCGCTGGAAAATCACATTATGTAAAAAACCACATTATGTAACGCTTAAAAGCAAAAATCTATCAATTAAATTGTTTTTATTTATTTATTTTTTGGTTCTCCATATGCACACTTTACAAAGTGCATTTAAGACACATTGTTTACCATTTAGATTTTTTTGCATTCTTTTTAAGACACTTTACCTGATCAAAGTGGTCAATCTTTTATAAACGCATCTTTAATCATTTTCTTAATCAGTATTTTTCTTTAAAGCGAGATAAATTTACTCAAGTAAGGGATACAACGGTATTATGAATGTCTTGATTTTATCGTGATCACATGATGGTATGAAATGATAGGTCTTCCTATCAAAAAGTGTTTTTAAAATAGATTTAAACTTCTTATTCATAACACAAAAAGTATTAAAAGTTGTGTTTTGGCCCATTATGCTTTGGCACAGTATCGGTCAAACGAGCTAAAACCAAAAGCACAACATGGCTTAATTCCTTTACTAAGTCTGTTTTCGCTCCGCGTTTCAAAGAGAAGCGTGCACTTTGTTCACAGGATCAGCTCGTGATCCGGTGTTTTCCACGCCTCAGAACAGCTCAGTTCACAGTGAATGCAGTGAACAGTGAGTTTAGCACGCGTTTGAGAATGCAACGGCCACCAGTTATGCTTTATTTTCGCAGCAGATGATTACAGCATTTTACTAGATTTGTGCTAAGATGCATTTTTGTAAGCCTGTTTTTACTGAAGCTGGAGTTTTGTCAAAATAAAAGCTCTACTGCCATTTTCCGTCAAAATAAAAGCTAAAAGTGCAGTATGAATTGCTGACAGCTAGCGGTTAAATGGGTATTGTTACTGCAAATTTAAAATATCTCTTTCAAGTGTAGAAGTTAAGAAAGAAGTATTGTAAGCAAAAATAATATACCTATGAAATATTCATTTTCATTTATTTTACAGTGCAATTGTTTTACAATATATGGATATTACTGTCATAGGAATAACAATAAGGTTGTATTATATTCTAATTTGTTTGGCGTCCCAAAACACCAGTGTGAATGTAAATTAGACTGAGACCTTATACCACAAATAAAAAGAGGTTGAGAACCACATTATGCAACACTTGAGTAAAAAACTAAATCTCAAATCTACTGTTTTTCCTCAGTATAACTTTCAAAAACAGCATCTGGAGTCTTTTTTTTTTATCAGTATTTTTGTGTCAGTGTTACTGTAAATATTTCAACATGCTTCAAATAAGATAAAATTTACTCAAGAAGCAAAGTGCACAAGATATTAAGAGAGCTTTTAGAGCAAATGTTTTAAGTTCCTCTTTTAAGCGTTTATGCAAATCATGTGGTTTATCATGAAGGTTTCTGTTAACTCTTTCCCTGCCAGCATTTTTGAAAAAAATTTGCATTTTTTTTTTTAAATACAGTAGTTACATCCATATCAACAAGCGAACTTGCACCATATATTAGGACTTGTTTTTAGACAAAATATCTTAAGTTTCTCTTTTTGTTTTAAGCATTTTGACAAATCTTGCTAAATTCATGTGGCTTATGATGAAGATTATGTTTAGATATTTTCATGGGAGAACCACATCATGCAACACTTGAGTTTAAAACTAAATCTCATATCCACTGTTTTTCCTCAGTATAACTTTCAAAAACGGCATCTGGAGTGATTTTTTTTTTTATTAGTATTTTTGTGTCTGTGTTATTGTAAATATTTCAACATGCTTCAAATAAGATCAAATTTACTCAAGAAGCAAAGTGCACAAGATATTAAGAGGGCTTTTAGAGCAAATGTCTTGAATTAACTTCCTCTTTTAAGCTTTTATGCAAATCTTGTGGTTTATTATGAAGGTTTCTGTTAACTATTTCCCCGCAAGCATTTTTGAGAAAAGTTAGCAACCTTTACTAAAATTTCACAGCCCCAGAGTATTCTGTTGTATGAATATCTGAACATGCAATACATCAAAATAAAGAAAAATCTGTTTTATTCTATCTTCAAGCATTCTTTATCACCACTTAAATGTAAGTACGTTTCATAAAAAAGCAACATTTTGAGCAAAAAGCTGAGAAAATCGCATTTTTATCAAATACTACATCTGGATGATATTCTGTATGATGATCAAAGCATAGATGCAGTAGAGCACACATAAAAAAGGATTGAGTCCCATTTAAAGTTCAGGTACAAGTCAATTCAAGTCTTCAACATGGGTTGAAGCTCTTAATTTCTTAATATACAGTAGTTGCATCCATATCAACAAGCAAACTTGCACCATATATTAGGACTTGTTTTTAGACAAAAAATCTTAAGTTTCTCTTTTTGTTTTAAGCATTTTGACAAATCTTGCTAATTTCATGTGGCTTATGATAAAGACTGATTATGTTTAGATATTTGCATGGGATAACCAAATTATGCAACGCTCGAGTTAAAAACTAAATCTCAAAACTACTGTTTTTCCTTAGTATAACTTTTAAAAACGGCATCTGGAGTCATTTTTTTTTAATCAGTATTTTTGTGTTAGTGTTACTGTAAATATTATAATATGCTTTAAATAAGATCAAATTTACTCAAGAAGCAAAGATGTCTTAACTTTGCACACTTAACTTCCTCTTTTAAGCTTTTATGCAAATCTTGTGGTTTATCATGAGGGTTTCTGTTAACTATTTCCCCGCCAGCGTTTTCGAAAAAAGTTACCAACCACCGGCAGCATTTTTGATCATTTTTACTAAAATTTCCCGAAGTGTACTGTTGTATGAATATCTGAACATGCAATACATCAAAATAAAGAGAAATCTGTTTTATTCTAGCTTCAAGCATTCTTTATCACCACTTAAATGTAAGTACGTTTCATAAAAAAGCAACATTTTGAGCAAAAAGCTGAGAAAATCGCATTTTTATCAAATACTACATCTGGATAATATTCATTATGATGATTAAAGCATAGATGCAGTAAATCGCTTTAATAAACACCTTCACCCCAAAGCTTCACAGTCCTTTACCACTTCCTGAATCGACATTTAACTCTGTAACATTAGGCAGTTTTCATTTATATGCTGTTTGTTGTTGTCGAGTTAAAAACAAAGTCTCAAATGTTTTCCATTTTATTTTGGGTCTCTGTATACATGCCTCAGATTGGAGTCTCTGGGACACTTGATCTCAAAAGCTTTCCTCTGGATGTCTGTAGATGATTTTCAAGTCTGATTTGTCTGTGTTTTTTGCCCAGGTCTGAGAAATGAGCTCAGTTCCTTCTCTCTGATGCACTCGAGCTAAGGGCCGCCCTGGTGGATTTGCCCCTGACCCAGCGGAGCGTTTCCAGCCCCAGCCCCGCTCCACAGCCAACATGCTGATCAAAGAGTACCGCATCCCCATGCCCATGAGCGTGGAGGAGTACCGCATCGCTCAGCTCTACATGATTCAGGTTTGCTCATGGTTTTATCTGGCATTAAACTCGTCATTTAGTGATCATCACACAGACCTTTGTCATACAATGATGTTTATAATGACCATGTCTGTCAAGATCCAAAAAGGATAAGAAATCTCGGTAACACTTTATTTTAATGTGTCCTTGTTACACGTTACATGTGCTTACTATTATAATAACAATTAACTATGCTTAATTACATGCAAATAACCCTAAACCAAACCCTAATCAGAATCCTAACTTTATAGTAAGTGCATGTAGTTAATTAATATTACTCAGTATTTAAATGGATAATTACACTGTAACAAAGACACCTTAAAATAAAGTGTAACTGAAATCTCTATAAAACTCGTGTTGAGATCATACAGTGTCTTTGTATGGCAAGCAGACTGTATATTTTAAGTTTAAAATTAGTAATTTATCAAAAGTTTCAACTATCGCAGATCTCAAATCAAATATTGCCATATTATATGCCATAAAATAATAAATTAAATTAAAATTAAATACACAACACAGAATTTCTGAAAAGCAAAACATTTCATAGAGCCCTATTATAGTAAGATAAAATAATGATGATAATAATAATACAACAATAAATCAAAATAAAATTATTTTTGAAAATAAAATTAAAATTAAATTTTATTTTTTACAATAAAATGTTTTTAAAAAATTAAGTTGTTTTTATTAATTTAATTAATTATAAATGCTTTTTTATTATTAAAGTTTTTTTAAACCTTAAAATTTGGTAAAAATTAAATATATTTCATAGGGACCCAAAATGATTTTTTTTATTAATCTTACAATAAATTGTTATTAAATTGTATAAGTTTCATGATTTCAGCTAATTAGACACGGTTTTAGATTACTAAAATTTTATTTAACTAATTTAATTTTCATTTTTGGGTGAATTGTCCCTTTAAAATGGAATCTGGAAAAATTAAAACAGAAAAACGAATTTGATAAAAGTAAAACAGAATTTGGGAATGAATAATACCTTTTAAATATTCCCTGAATTTCTCCTCCAAAATAACAATTGAAAATGAAAAAAAAAAAATTAAGATAAACATAAATGGTGTTGTAACTGAATAAATAAATATTAGTTTTATAATATTTTTTTAAAATATTCCCCGCTTTTCTTCCCAAAATAAATGCTTGATGGTTTAACAATTGAAAATGAAATATATTAGACAATCATAAATATTAGCATTAGTATAACTGCAGTAATAAACTGTGCAGTTTTCCACCAAATTAACACAACAGTTAAAATACAGAACATTGAATTTCTGAAAAAACAAAACATTTTATAAAGCCCTATTATTGTAAAAAAAAATAAATAAAAAAAAAATAAAGTTGTTTTTATAAATTCAATTATTTATTTAAACTTCTTAAATTTGGTAAAAATAGAATTTGAGAAAAAAAATTAATATATTTCATAGGGCCCTAAGAATGATTTTTTTGTTAAACTTTCAATAAATTATTGTTAAATTGTATACGTTTTAATGATTTCAGTTATTTAGACATGGTTTTAGATTACTACAATTTTATTTAACCATTAAAAGGATAGTTTACCCAAAAATGAACAGTTTGTCATCAAACAGTTGATGGTACCTATTGACTTCCATAGTGTTTTTATAGATACTATGGAAGTCAATGGCTGCCGTCAACTGTTTGGTTACCAACGTTCTTCAAGTTATCTTATTTTGTCCCCAAAAAATAAAAATAAGTGTGAAATAAGTGGAGGGTGAATAAATGATGACAGAATGTTCAGTTTTGGGTGATCTGTCTTTTTAAAACGGAGCCCCAAAAATGGAATCCAGAACAATGAAAACAGAAAAAAATGGAATTTTGAAAAATAGAACAGAAAAAAATAAAAATGTGTATAAAAATTCTTCATTTGTCTTTTTTTTTTTTTTTTTAATATTGCAATTAATATCATATCCTGACTTCATGACTTTTCTTATCATAGATTTTGATATTGTTACATCCATATCAACAGGCAAACTTGCACTATATATTAGGACAAAAATATCTTGTGTTTCTCTTTTTGTGTTAAGCATTTTGACAAATCTTGCTAAATTCATAGTTTGACGAAGATTGATTATGTTTAGATGTTTTCGTGGGAGAACCATATTGTGCAATACTTGAGTTAAAAATAAAAACAGATTAAAAATTAAAACAGAAAAATGGAATTTTAGAACAATATAGAGCAGAAAAAGAACAGAATCTGGGAAAAAAATTAAACCCATGGTTTGACGTCAATAACGTTTGACCACGACACGAACCAATGACGGCTAATCTGTGTCAGATTTTATTTGTGATCTATGACTTATTGTGGTCTGTTCCTCACAGTAAACGTAAAACTTCAGAGGACTTGCGTTGAGTCAATTTGGTTATTTTTATGGTGCTTTTTCAAGCCTGTTGGTTCATGTGGTCACTATGAACCATATGGAAAAGAGCTGTGTAGATCTCCTTTTGTGTTCCACAGGAAAAAAATAACAGCCTGTGGGTGTGGAACGACACGGGTATGAAATAATAATGACTGAATCTTCATATTAGGGTGTTCCTTTTAAGCACGTCATGCACTTCTTGTGTTGTTTCGGTGCAAAGTGAAGCGCGTAGCATACAAAAAGCTGTGACTCACAGCTGGCTGGCTTGGTGTTTCCTTTTTGAAACATGCTGTACTCTCTGGGTCAAACGCAGTGAGAGTAACATGCATGCTTGAACCATTCAGATATGCTGCACGTGTAGTTTCAGAGAACAAAGACTGTGAAACTACACATCTGTTTTTGGTAGGGTGCAACGCACGCTCTAAATATTTCACTCAATTTGGCCCGCGATCCCCTGAGAGAGGTTGTGGGTGCTGGTGAGGCAGGAAGCACCTTACGCGTTGTGCTGATGCCGAAAGCAGCAACGTGCTGATGGAGAAACGCTGATGCTCATCGGCAGCCAGGAATCAATACAGACCACCGCGATGTGCTAATGTAGATGTTGTGAGTGGTTCTGTAAGGGCTAATGTTGGGATAATATTGTTGGTTAACTTAATGTTATTGGCTGACAAGTTAATAGCTTTGTTCGGAAACCTAGTAAGCTCCCTAGATAGACAGCATTGTAAAACATAGTCACAAAGCTGTTCCAGAGGATAGGCAGCATCGTTTTTATGTTTTTGCTTTTGCTAAATTACAAGGCAATGTAACAAGGATCCTTCTTATAGAAGGCAGTGTGTGAGTTCAACTTTTTTGAAGCTTCAAGGGCTCCTGCAGTTTCCTGCAAAATAAAAGCTTGATGGATTATGTTAGAAAATGGAGAAATTAAAACAACAATAAATGTTAGTTTTAATTGTACAATTTTACTCTCTATATATATATAGTTATTTTTATATTCCCTGCATTTCTTCTCGAAAATAAAAACGTGATGGTTTAATAATTGAAAATGAAGAAAAATAAGACAACAATAAACATTAGTTTTAGTATAACTGTACTTTCTGCCAAAATAAAAGCTTGATGGTTAATATTAGAAAATAATACAATAAATATTAGTTTTATAATTGTGTAATTTTACTGTAAAATAATTTGTAATACTGTTTTTCATAAATACTGCCTGCATTTCTCCAAAATAAATGTTTAATGGTTTCACAATTGAAGCAGAAATATTAGTATAAGTACTGTACAGTTGTACTGTAAAACACAATTTGCATTATATATATATTTTTTAATATTTCCTTTAGTTTTCTGCCAAAATAAAAGCTTGATGGTTTAATAGTAGAAAATCCAGAAACTAAAAAAAAAACAATCAATATTAGTTTTATAATTGTACAATTGTACTGTAAAATAATAGTCCTTGCATTTCTCATTTAAAATACATTTTTGATGCTTAACATTTGAACATGAAAAATAAAATTGAGACAACCTTAAATATTAGTATTATAACTATCTTGTACTGTAAAATAAAAATAGTATTATTAAATTATTTTTTCTTTAATACTCCATGCAGTTTTCCAGCAAAATAAAAGCTTGGTTTTTAATATTAGAAACTGCAAAAATTAAAACAACAATAAATATTAGTATTATAATTGTACAATTTTACTGTAAAATAAAAAAATAGTTTTATAAATAAAATAATTATTTTCCTTTAATACTCCATGCAGTTTTCCAGCTAAATTTCCTGCATTTCTCCTCCAAAATAATATATTATAGTATATTTTCTTTAATATTCCCTGCAATTTTCTGCAAAAGTAAAAGCTTGATTGGTTTAATGTTATAATATACAGAAATTAAGACAACTAAAATTGTACAAATTAGGGGTGGCACGGTACATGAAAAACAACAGAACCGTTCGGTTCGCTTGTCTCGGTTCGGTGCGTGTGTGCGTCGCACGGTTCAACGGTTCAACGCATGCGCAATGTAGCCTCTTGAGTGTCCTTTTTGCGCGAAATAAGAGGTGTGTGTAGACATAGAGACTGTAAAAGTGGAGTGCTGCAGGTTACGTCACGTGTAGAAATGGCATCTGGGAGAGATAAGGAAGGCTGCCCGGAGTTGGAGGATGCGCCAGCTGTGATACGCTGTTCATCCAACTTGGCTGTGCTTTCAATTTTATTAAAGGAAAGGATGAAGCTGATTGGTTGGTTCATGTCACATGACCTGCGGTGAGCTTGCAGAATTTTGAAAAGTTGAGATGTTTTTATCTCGATGCGGCGCGGACGCGCCTGGAAAAAACGAGCGTGTCGCACCACGTCGCTTCCATAACGAGCGCATACCACGCGTTTTTTTACATTAAACAATTTTAAATTGTAATTTTACTGTAAAATTATTAAATTTTTCTTTTATACAATACAATTTTTTATTTTACAATCATGTGCTACAATGGAAAAAGTATTCGTTTGGACAAATTCTGCAGCCTTACAAACAAGCTTTTTTTATTGCAATTTTATCAGAAAAGGTGCAATTAGATTTTCTTAAGAAATTGTGCAGGGTGTTTTAACCAATATTTGTGAATACTACAGTATGTATTTCTCATGCTTTATGGATTAATGTGGCAATAATTTAGCAACAAGCAAACATCAGACTCTGTTGGAGTCAATTGAGTCTCTTGAGTTCATTTGTTTCAGTTGCTGCTCGATGTACAACGTTCGGCAGATCTGTATCTAGTGAAATGTCTGTCTGTGGAGGTTTGCATGAAATTTAATGAGTGCTCAGATCGTTGCTGGAGCTCACAGCGAGGTTATGGCCACAGATCTAACTGAGCTTCCTCCCACATGCTCTGCTTTCTCTGAATGGTCTTATAAGGTTAATTAGCGCTCTGTCAACGCAGCTGTCTCTCACTGCTGTTGTCAGTGGGGTATTAAGCGAGCGGCCCTATAGACAACCAGGACGTTACTGTCCAATTGCAACAGGCATGCTAAATTTAAGTCGGTGGACATCAGAATCGAGTCTAAGCGGTGTTGACTCGCATAAAACTTCAAGTCCCTTGGGAACGTTGTCTAATTAGCAGATTTCTAAAAGCGTGAGTCATCGAAAGTGTGAAGCAGCATCCATATGACTGATGGTTGAATCGTTTCGGTTTGGCGCGGAGAATCGAAGTTCGAAGCCAATTAACACGTCGAATCTGCATCTGAAGAGAGCGTTTGTGTCCTCGTCCTTGTTAAAGTTAGTTTGTTTGGTTTTTTTACGTTCTTTCCAAGCTCTGCTGTTTATAAGCACCATCTGTTGACATGCCATCGCAGAGTTGGCCTAATGAGCGTGCGGAGGGCAGGCACACGGTTTGGCATGCTCTACACCATCATTGTGACCCCGCTGGTGTAGTATTAAACCCAAGTGTGTGTGTGTGTGTATGTGTGTGTGTGTTTGTGTGTGTGAGCGCCGTTCTATTAGCCTCATGTTACACAGCAGAACTCTGGTCAGGAACCGTGAACAGATGTTCGACGCTGGTGGAAATATAAACACAACTAGTTCCGCTGTGGTTGGAGTGAGGTGCTTTTTGCTGTGTGTGTGAAGCACCAAAGAAGCTACTGTGTGTCATCTGTTTGCTCTACAGTGCATTATGGATTTAGATTGATTAGTTAAGCTGGGGTGGGGCGATCAAATTAAGCCACATCATGGATATTGCAGCGATTTTTAAGTGCACTTTGTGTCTGGTCATTAACTTTCCGCATCCGCATGTCATTTAAGATGTTTTTTTTTTTCCAGTTAATGTTTTAATGGTGTTTCCGATTCTGAAACGTATGGTTTAATGCATTTCTGTGATTCAGTCTGTTTAAGTGAGTTAATTCAAGACTTTGATTAAACAAATTGGTTGCATTATCACACAGAAGCAATAATGGAGCTTTTAAATTATATTAAAATTAAATTATGTAGGTTAATGTTGCTGTTTATATAGTTGTGTTATATTAAAATGTGTTCCTTAAATATATATGTAGATTATTGTTGATATTTATGAATTATATTGAAATGTTTTAGATAAAACATGTTGATGTAGTACTGCTGTTTATATATTTATGTATTGTATTGAAATTTGTTTGTTAAAAATGTACAACATTTTTTAATTAATATATAAAATAGTGTTACTTATTTAAAATATATGTAGATTCATGTTGCTGTTTATATATTTATGTATTATACTAATATGTCTTGGTAAAAACGTAAGTTTATTATTGTAAATATTTCTTTTTCATTTTTTTAAAAGGTTTTATTAAAACTAGGGGTTGACTGATTATTAGCCTGACCGATTATCGGCGCCGATATTAAGTATTTTTATGGTTATAGACATAGGTCATTATTATCGGTATTATATTAATTTGTATTATATTAATATATTATTAGTAGTAAAAATCTAAGTTGATTATTGTTAATATTTCTATAATATTTTGACATGTTTTATTAAAGCTAGGGGTTGGCTGATTATCGGCTTGATCAATTATCAGCGCAGATATTAAGCATGTTTATGGTTATCGTATCTACATTTTCAAAACTGATTTGCCAATAAAATAGTTAAAAAGTTTTTGTCAGAGACCTTGTTAGACTTAAATTCAATTTTAATTCTTACACGGACATATGTATCGGGTCAAAATATCGGTTATCGGTCTACTTGATTTGTAATCAGTATTGACATCGACCCTGAAAAACGCATATCGGTCGACCCCTAATTAAAATACTAATTAAAAGAAAATATTATATGAATATTTGTCAGATAAAAATATAAGCAGATTATTGTTAATATAATTTCTATATTGTTTAAAATGTTTTATTAAAATACATGTAGATTAATGTAATTTTTATATTTTATATTAAATGTTTTAGTTAATATGTCGACTAATATTGCTAATAATATATATGTATTGTATTAAAATTTGTTAGTTAAAAATGGATGTAGATAATTGTTCATATTTATATTCTATATTAAAAAGTTGTAATTAATTTAAATGTTGAATAATGTTCCTGTTCATATATTATATTAAACATAGTTAAACATATAAACAGCAACATCAAAATATTTCCATGTATTATATTTCTAAATGTTAGAAAAAAAATTAATATTGTTAATATTTCTATATTATTTTTAAATGTTTTATTAAAACTAGGTTGATCGTTTATCGGCACCGATATTAAGCATATTATCAACAGATTATCGGCATGACTGATTATCGGCACAGATATTATTATATTATATTGGTATTTTTATCAGTATAGGGTATTTTCAAAACTGGTTTGCTGATTAAAAAAAAAAAAAAGTTTTCATTTTTGCACCAGACATATATATTGGTTTAAAATATTGGTTATTTTCTTGATCTGTAATAATCGGTATTGACATCGACATCGAAAACACATATTGGTTGACCCCTTATTAAAATATGTGTAGATTAATGTCACTGTTTATTTCCATCTCATATTATTATATGTTAGTTAACATTTTTATATTATTTTGAAATGTTTTATTATCTGCACCGATATTAAGCATTTCTATGGTTATTGGTATCAGGCGTTTTCAAAACCGATTTGCAGATAACAAAATTTAAAAACTTTAAAAAAAATGTTTTTGTCAGAGCCCTTGTTATTCTTAATTTTGACATTAATTAAATTTTTACACCAGACATATATATCGGTTCAAAATATCAGTTATCGGCCTACTGTATCTGTAATAATCGGTAACGACTTCGGCCCTGAAAAACACATATCAGTTGACCACTAATTAAAATACTATTTATAAAATATGTCTTATAATAATATATCTTACTTAAAAATATAAGCAGAGTATTGTTAATATATCTGTATTTTAGAAATGTTTTATTAAAATACTTGTACATTAATGTTACTGCTTATATATTTTTTATTATTATAGTAAATGTTTTAGTTAAAATATATGTAGATTTATGTTGCTGCTTATATATTTATAAAATATATATATAGTATATAGTTAAAAATGTATGAAGATTAATGTAAATAAAATATATTATTGTATTTGTGCATATAAATGAAAATGATTTAATATTATTAAATACCTTTAAATGTATTTGTACTTATTTTTAAATTAATTTTTACCTCGATTTTTATAGTCTTTTATTTATTGCATGAAATAAATAAATCTATTTGGCAACAATGACTGTTTGTTTGAAATTCTGGTTCAGCTATATAAGAATTTCAAGGCAAGCACAGAATAATATTGAGATATAATGATTTGAACGTTTTTATTCTGTACACCAGCAAACATCAGGAATTTGGCTTTTTGAAGCTTCCGTCACAGCAGCATCACACTTCCCGCGGCATCTCAGGCGCTCCTGTTTCTCTCCCCTCCGGTCAGACTCCCTCCTCTGCAGCGTCACAGCTGAGCTCTGGTTGCCATGGAGCCCTGTGACATCAGCCAGAGCGTGGCGCTCGCTGCAGTCATTTGTTTGCGGCGCGAGAGCGAAGACGGAGGGAGAGGTCACGATGATGCAGGCCTGTTGCCAGGGCAACTTCACTCCCGTGATTTCTCCGCAGATGGGCAGCGGAGGTGCGTCGCGCCGAGGTTAAACCTCTCACATGATCTCAACTGTCCGTGTCCATATAGGGCAGCGTTTGCTTTCCGTTCATCCGCGGAGATACTAAATTAAGGCTAGAGCCCGGCGCGGCTTCGGCGAATATTTTGAAGGCAAATCCCAGGTGGTAGAAATCAACTGGAGAGCAGCAAATCTCAGTGGACACTCCTTATAGGGTCTAGTCATTTTTCATTTGAATTAAAGTCATCCATGTGAAATATGTAATTAGATAGAGTGCACAGGAATCCTGCCAGGCAAAACTTAGCTCCAGTTTTCTGCTTTCCATCACTTACAGTAGTCACACCGCGGCTCTCCGTGCCAACCGTGCATTCTTCCCATCTTCATTATGACCTCTCAGCAGTTTATGGGCCTTTCAGATATATTCATATTTAGTCATAAATGCTGAGCGAAGAGATTTTTCACCACAGCGTACCTTTAAACCATCAGTCTGCACTAAATTATTATTGTTATTATTATTTCAACCCTTTGACATTCTGATCCTAAGTGATCATTAGATCATCAAAAACATCATGTGAATATCTAGTGATTGATTGATTAGGGGAATGCGATATAAACTGAAGAAAAGCAGTAAGTAAATTTACTTTTTTATTTCGCAAGTTTTTTTGAACTTTTAAAATTTAAGTATAGAATTGAGTAAAATCTACTTAACTAAGTTAAAGGAGTAGTTCACTTTCAGAACAAAAATTTACAGATAATGTACTCACCCCCTTGTCATCCAAGATGTTCATGTCTTTCTTTCTTCAGTCGTAAAGAAATGATGTTTTTTGAGGAAAACATTTCAGCGAAGTGATTGGTTATTTTTATATGGTTTATATACTTTTTAATCCCTAAACAAACACACAGAGCTAGACAAGACGAGCATTTGAGGTTAAAAAGTATATAAATTGTATTTTTTTTACAGATCGTTTTGCTAGATAAGACCCTTCTTTCCTCGGCTGTGATCGTTTAGAGCCCTTTGAAGCTGCATTTTGGAAGTACAAATTCGGGGCACCGTAGAAGTCCATTATATAGAGAGAAATCCTGAAATGTTTTTTTTAAAAAAAAAAAAAACATAATTTCCTTAGGACTGAAGAAAGAAAGACACAAACATCTTGGATGACAAGGGGGTGAGTACATTATCTGTACATTTTTGTTCTGAAAGTGAACTACTCCTTTAAGTAAAATTATCAAAGGAAACAAGTAAATTTAATGTGTACAGTTAGAGTTTGATGAGTAATATCTACCTAATTATTTTAAGTTTACCCTGCAGTCCTCAAGTACAATTCACTCAGCCATTGTTTGTAAACTTTACTCTAACCAAATTAACACAGAGACCTCAATACTTGGCACATGATACACAATGACGGTAACAATCAGTGAATAGTTTTTGAGTATGAATGGGTCATTTTGAGTAGAAAATGAACTCTAGCAAGTTACTTAACCTAACAACAAAAGCAACCATAAAACAGTGTATTATCTTATTTAATGTGAATCAAACCTCAATACTAAGATTTTTTTTGCTTGCCTTGCCAAAAAAAATTAATAAATAAATAAATTCATTGTTTTTGAATAATTAGGGCCCGAGCCCAGAATGGGCAAAGGCCCTCTTGTTTTCCTAAGGATTCTTATTTTTTAATTTTTTTTTAAACCTTCCAGGCACTTAAGGGGGTCTTAACATGCTCAAAAACTCGAAACAAAAATTTGCACACACGTCGGAATCTGCGGCCATCAGGACGCCACAGAGGCTGGGACCCGGGCGTGGTACAGGGCCTCTACAGCGCCCCCTGGAACACATTTAGAAAACTTGATGTACTGCGCACACATTCATATGAAACTCGGTACACATATAGATCTCACTGAGCCAAACTACTTTTGTACTCTATGTCATGGGCTCCACCCAACAGGAAGTGAGATATTTAGGGCTGTGTAAAAAGTGCATGCTGTGGAATTTAATATACTGGAATTTGTCACCAAACTCAGTCAGCATGATCTCAAGACATTGGGGATGCAAGATTGCGAGGGGATTTTTGATATCTCGAACGGTTTGGCCGTGGCAAGGCGACAAAGTTATGGCGAGAAATGAGAAACAGGAAGTGTTTAATAACTGTTGCACACATTGCCTGATTCTGATGAAACTTCACCAGTTTGTTCGTTGTATGATGCCGATTACATAAACGTGACTATTATGTGTCAAAGTTATAGCGCCACCAACTGGCAGCAGGAAGTGTGTCATTTTCAAAATGCTTTGAAATCAGCCTCTTAATTTTACTCGATTTTCTTTAGGGATGTGCACGAGTACTCGATTAATCGATTACACGAACCCATCAGCGACGATCGAGCATGAAAATGACGATCGATTGACTCTAAAAATTTGCGGGGCTTCAATTGCCGTTGTTTTAAAGAAACGGGAGAAGCGCATCCACTACTTTATGATTGGCACGTAGTTCAAGCTCACATGCATTTTGTGTAGATAAATACAATTTGCAATATAACATTTACATATGTATGTATCTAGGCTATGTGATTAATTTTATATACAATGCGTCATGTAGAAAAAGCGTTTTAGCTTCACCTCATGCTGTTATTTCTTTTAAATGTTTACTGTATACTGTGATGCAAACGCCCCGCCCCTTGCTTAAACTCCACCCCGATTAATCGAGTACTCGTTTCTCAAACCTGTGGATTAATCGAAATGAAATATGATCAGAAATGCCCATCCCTAATTTTCTTCAACGTGTCAAACTTTAAAATTAGTTTCCTGTCTTTTCGATGCAGATAACATGCTTAGAATTTCATGAAACTCAACACACACATCAATATTAATGATAGTTAGACACTGGCGAAAGGTCATAAATGGGTGTGGAGCAGGCACTCTATAGCGCCATCTTTTGACAAAAGTTGGGGGGTTAGTTTTTCCTACAGTCACCAAACTCTGTACATATATTGTTCTCATCAATCTGGACAACTTTCTAAATTAAACTCATTAGCTAAGACCAACAGGAAGCTGGCTATTTTGATTTGAATGTGGATTTTTGGAAAAATCAGGCTGTAAAAAAATCATACTCCTACTAAGAACAACAAGCTGTTCACACCAAACATTTTTAACATGAAGAGAAGATTCTGAAGATGCTAAATTGCGAGCGGATTTGGGATATCTTGAACGGTGTTAACGGTGACAACTTTTAAAAGTTATAGTAAAAAAGATAACCATAATTTTTTTATATCTTTAAAGTGCAGCATCCAAACTCTTTAAAACTTTTTTCACACAGAGAACTAGTCATTCTGAGCAAGTGCTGTTAATATCATAATTATACAAGCTTCTATGAATTAAAGAAAATTAAAAAAAAAGAAATCAGAAACCTGCTCTCACTCTGCCTGACTGTCTGTGTTGAGTCACTACAGAGTGACTGAGTGACTGAAGGGGGGAGGGGTGAAAGGGAGAGAGGGAGAGAGAGCAGTGACACATGCTGCAGACCATCTTTGAGGAAGAAATGCACATTAATGTAGTGTAATCTACACAAATATGTCTGATCGTTGAGAGTCTGATATTTTGAGAAAATATGAAGGGTCACTAACTCTTTCATTGTTTGTATTTTGCAGTTTTTTTTTTTTTTAACTGAACTGTACCATGAACTTGTCCTATTCAGTCACATAGCAAAAGATTAAGAAAAATACAACTTTTTAGCATGAGCGATTTATCTTCATTGATAGACATTTATTTTCATAGTGTTATTTATTGAATCTAAAATTTAAATTAACAATTTCAAGACAAACTTTGACAACAAAACAAACTAAATCTAAAAATTTTACCATTTTAAGATGATATATATATATTGCCCCATTACAATACACAACTTGATTTTTAAAGATATTTTGAAAGAATGAAGCGTTTATAGAGCACTTTGTGTATTGCTGTACACCCACTTGAACTGTGTTCATGTTCATGTTAATTCACAGTACATAAACTAATGTTAAAAGATACTAATTTACCTTTAAACAATATATGAATAAATTTTTTAGCTTAATATTAATTAACATTAATAAATGCTATTTAATTATTGTTCATGTTAACTAATATAGTTAATATTAACAAGTGAAACTGGATGGCAAAATTTTATATATTGTGTGTATGTGTATGTGTCTGTGTGTTGATTTTAAAGTGTAACCCTTTCAATTCTGTAAACTTTAAATCCAAACTGGCAGAGGGTTACTGTGAATGCATGTGCCAACTGGGCACCGTTTTCCTAATTGATTCAGGAGTCAGCAGCAAAGCAAAATCCACACACAAATTGTACAGATAGGTAACGATGACATTTAAGCAGAAATAGTGGACGTAATGCAAGCAATAATAACATTTTGTTATCATCATGAATTACATGTTCTTATCATCATCATCAGAATATAGGGAAAATGTAGCATATTGGTTCACAGTTGGCATTATCTGAAGTCCTTGCAGGGGGTTAGGTTTATAGCAAACTCCTCCTAGAGATTTAATGAAATCAACATTATATTTGGTCAGTCTGATCTAGAGGCCTTAGAGATGTTAAATTGCGAAGATCTTGAGTTTTCGTTATAGGGCGTGTCCGTGGCGGCCTGACAAAGTTTGTTGTTTCGCCATGGACATAGAAGTTGTTATAACTCAGCCATAAAATGTCCGATCTGCCTCAAAATTCACAGGTTTGGTAAGAGTCCTGGCCTGAACACATCTACATGCCAATAATCAGTTATAGGCATAGCGCCACCAGCTGGCAGCGGCAAGTTTGGCACATTTAAATGACTTATGACATATTTCTCCTATATTTACTGTATTAAAAGCATACTGCCCACCGTTTGCTGTTTTCCTAAAGCCACCGGGTGCGAGGGCCCGTTCATCGCTGCTTGCAGCTTTAATTAAACTTTGTATTCCAAAGTTGTTACGACACATACTAGCAAAATTTCACAATTCTCCTATTTCAATTCCAATTTTGTTACAGCCGCACAAATAAAAGCACAAGAGCAACACAGAAGCAGAATAACTGCATAGTCTTCACTGTATAAATTAAATATAGTTTAATTCTTTTAAATATTAAAGCTATAAAAGGTTTTTAGTAAAGAGCAGTGAGAGATTTTCTCAGACAGCAAAAGTTTTATTAGGCTGCTGTCACTTTAAGACGTAATGCACAGATCTAATATCCAATATGCAATGCATTTACATTTACACATGCTCACCAAAATATGCATTTTGGTATATTTGTTTGTGTTTTTGTCCATCTAGGCACAATATTAAGTGGTATTCTTGCATTTGAATGGTTTAAATTGAAAATACCTAAAAATATGTACAGATAACACAAGTATCAAACTTAGGTGCGTTACTTGTCCTGCATAGATGTCAAAGATTTCTTAAATTATGTTTAAATACATACATCACAATCTCTTGCGCAGTTTGCTTCGCTTTTATGAGGTGATGTTTATTTAAAAGCATTGCACTGAAAAAAATGGTTCTCTGGTGAGTTGTGACCCAGAAACAGGTCATTGCTCTGTCCTGATAAGGTTGTGGTTAGAGGAAAAAACAATGCTAAATGCAGCTGTGCTTTTTCAACCTGAGCAGTTCATGATAACAATAAATAGGGCTGCAGGATTAAACCCGAAATAAATCGCAATATGGCTTAGTGCAATTATCAAACTCGTCTCTGCATATGCTCTGGGTTTGGGTCTCTTTACCATGCATTTGTAAGAGCAACATTAGGCAACCATCTTCTCATAATAAGAAACCCTTATCAACAAAAGAGAAGCTAGAAGGACTCTCTGCGGTTTCCGTCAAAACAAAAGTTTGATTGTCTAGCACAATGAAGAATTTAAAGGGATAGTTCACTTATTCACTTAGTCATTTGTGCATCCTCAAGTTGTTCCAATCCTGTATGAGTTTTTTTTTCTTCTGTTGAACATGAAGATTTTTTGATATGATTCCAATTATCTTTTCATTTTTGGATGAACTATCCCTTTAATTGCAGCTGTAATCTTAATATTGTAATTTTAAGTGTAAAATAGAACAATTTGATATTATTTTCTTAAATACTTTTTTATTTTTAAATTAAAAGTTTTTTAATTACATAAATACTTGAAGATATTTTGATATGATTCCCATTATCTTTTAATTTTTGGATGAACTATCCATTTAATTACAGCTCTATTATTAATATTGTACTTTTGAGTGTCATTTTTATATAATTTTCTTAAATTTTTATTTAAGGAATTTTATTACTTTTTTCAATTTTAATTTTTAATGCGATTAGCCACGATTACTCATTTGTCTGCACTGTTTTTTTTATTTACCCTTTTTTTTCTTTTGAACATAAAGATATTTTGATATGCTTCCCATTATAATTTCATTTTTTAATATTGTAATTTTAAGTGTAAAATAAAACTATTTTATATTATTTTCTTAAATACTTTTTTATTTAATTTTTTTTTTGTTTAATGAAAATAATAATAATTATTATATAGAAGTATTGATATATAATCACAAAATCTTGGTCAAATTGTGCAGCCCTACAAACAAGCAGAGCTGATCTAAAAATGTTAAAATCACAATTTTTATCAAAAAAGTCAAGATAAGATTTTTAAGATTTGAATTAATTCATTAATTAATATATTTATTTACTTAAGTAAGCAAAACAATTATTTATGTGTAGTGCTGTCAAATGATTATTCACGATTAATCGCATCCAAAATAAAAGTTTTTGTTTACATAATGTGTGTGTACTGTGTATATTTGTGTATAAAAATACACACACAATCATGCATATATTTAAAAAAAAAAATTGTTTGTATATTAAATATATTTATACATAATATAAATTATAAGAATATAAATTTAGACCTGTAAATATTTTAAAATATATATTGAATGTGTGTCCATTTATATATACATAATATAGCCAGTACACATATTATGTAAACAAAAACATTTATTTTGGATGCAATTAGCCACGATTAATCATTTGACAGCACAATTTATTTGTTTTCATTTAAGTAAATAATAATTTTTTTTAAAAATTTTTTATACAGTTTTGGTAACAATTTTGGCATCAAATAGTTTGCCATTTAATATTTAATGTAAAAATATGAGTCCTGAAGCGAAATCTGTTGAAAGGCACAAACATCTCAATCTGATTCTGTTGCACAGCCTTATGGTATCGAGACCATGTTTCACAAAGGTGTGTGTGCATGTGTGTCTGTGCGAGGGATTGATTGTAGCGGGTGCGGGGCCTGATGTCATCTGTCAGCGCCATAATGAAGTGCTGGAGACTCCACGCTGGGAGGATGAGCAAAAACAGATACCGCAGCCTGGCGCTTCTGCCGCCCGTTCCCCTGTCCCGCCTGCCATTTGTCTGTCTGTCCCTCCTGCCACCTCCAGCTGCTGACAGCTCGCCTCTCTAACAAGAGGACGTGATCGGCCCGTTTCTTCTTGCTCAGCACATGTGAGCTCCAGACCTGCAGATCGCCTGCAATGGGTCTCAATGGAACGTGTCGGTCTGACGTCAGTCCTGACAGTGCAGTTTGAGTTTGACAGTAGGGTGGCAGAAAGAGAGAGAAGCAGCGGTCTGACATTGAGTGAGGCACGAGCTCTATTCCCTCGCTGGCACGGGCCGGTGCTTTTAAAATGGAAATGTATTACTCACCACGTATCTGGTGATTGAGGACGCATTAGAAAACCCTGAAAACCGAGAGGCCAAGAGTGATCGTTTCTGAGGCGCCTCGGGGATGAGGCCGTTTGACACAGCGTTTTCCTGTGCCAGTCAGACGTGCAAAATTCAGAATTAAAAAATTAGCTTCTGTTTAATTCATGAGTGTGAATTTAAATTGAATTTGCCACAACACACAAGAAGTTGATCATCTATCTATCGTTCATTCTATTCTATCTATCTATCTATCTATCTATCTATCTATCTATCTATCTATCTATCTATCTATCTATCTATCTATCTATCTATCTATCTATCTACAGATCTGGCCATTTAAAATGCGCGCGGGAAGTAAAGTGGTCTCGCGTGACGCCGGTGTATTCCAAAGGAACACGGAAAATACAATGACATAGGAAAGACATGATCAGTAGGGGGCAGTCATGTAACGCACTGGACTGGAGCAGGCTGAAAACATTGCTGCAAACTAAAAGGTACGGTAACCTGGAGGGGACACCTTCGGTTCACTTATGTTTGTCGTGGCCACACAAATGAATTCGTAGGAACGTCATATTACTTTTTGTCATTGCCACGAGATATTAATTCCTGGGAATGTCATATTATGTCGTGGCCACAAGATTATTTTGTCGAGGTAACGACATCCTTATGTTTAATGCATAAACAAACCTGCGTAACCATAACCCAGGATTATCAGAGATAGGTTTATTAATATTTTTTATTTTGAGTTAAGAAATGTTTTTATTAATTGTTATAGGAATTAATTCAATATTAAGTTATATATTAACAATAGGCAATGCTGTATAATCGAATGTCTGTGCGCGATGTAGACAGCATTCAAAAGTTTATCAAGAATTTATTACATACAAGTACTTCAAATTAAATAGCCCTGCAAGAAACATTTTATGCATCCTTAAGTCTTATCCATTAATTGATCCTTTTTTTCTGTAATAAATGTATTATTCGTTTATATTCAGTATGTCCCCCTTAATTTCGATCTCTTAACATTCCGAATCTAAATGATAAATGCTGACATGCCATGAAAGCTTTGATTATACTATATGGCATATATTCATTTTTAGTCTAATTATAACCTATATAGTGTTTCATTGTCGAGTGAATCATTCACGTTCCATTTGTAAATCGTATGGTCACACACGGGCATTAATACAATCATAAAGTCAAAACTTTATTGGCATAATTGTAGTTCACAATATTTGCTAAATATATGCCAAATAGCATATATAAAGTTATTTAGGTTAAGCGATTCACAATAAAGAAAAAAGTAGATAGCTCTAAATCACTTATTATTTATTCTTATTATAGGTTATTATTATTTCAATACCTGGTTAGGGCTATTTATTTTTAACGCCTGACAATTATGCCAATTACGTTTTGACTTTTTGATTGTATTTATCCCCGTGTGTGACGATACATGATGTTTTCATTTACAAATGAAACTACGTGAATGATTCATTTCTCAGTAAAACAGTTTAATATTTATATAGTCTAGTCTGTTAATTGGACTAAACAAAATAAAATATGTTCAATTCATATTTTATATGTTCAATTCTTTAGTTAAGAGAAGGAATGTAGGCCTATTTTACTGTGTGACGATAAATTATTTCCAAATGAAACTATGTGAATGATTCACTCTTCAGTTATTTGTCTATTAGTTAGACTAAATAAAATACAATATATGTTAAATTTAACCTTTATACTGCATTCCAGTAAAAACCCCAGTCATAGCACCTTTACAGTATCATTTACATTCAGAATGTTATGTAACGAGATCAAAATGAAGGAAAAAATAACGAATACAAACGAATAATACAAATATAATGGGAAAAAAAGAAGGTCAGTCAATGGACAAGATTGTGGGATACATGAAATGTTTCTTGCAGGGCTATTTAATTTGAGGCCAACATGTAATACATGTAAACACTTGTGAAAGCTGTCTACATTGCGCACAGACAGCATTAGCATATACAGCATCGCCTGTATAATTATTTTATATTGTATTAATTTCTATAACAATTAATATAGGCAAACAATTTCTTAACTCAAAACGAAATCTCAAATAATTCTGGGTTACTAATGTCACGCAGGTTGGTTTATTCATTAAACTCGTGGCCACGAGAAATGCATGTTGAGCAAAAATACATTTCACGAAAATAATATAAAGATTACAAAACAAATAAAACAAATGGAATGAGGGATATGCTTTAAAGTTCACGTAAAAGCCAAATATTAAGCGGCATCCTTCATGTTTTCTTTAATCAGCAAATACTTAACATTTTTGAATTATATTCACCTTCTGTTTTTATGACAATAAATTTTGAATTCTTATTTTTTTTTTTTTTAGAAAAACGTCAGAACACCGGTCTCAAAAGTAGAAGCGAAAGTCTTGTTTACACCAGCGCGGAATTTTTTTTATTCACCGTAATTGATGGATGTCTAAAACAAAAATAAGGAGAATCCTAAAACATATATATTTCTTAAAATAATAACATCTGAACTTCATACACAACAATACGGCAACGACTTTACAACAGGACACATTGTTTTATTTTAATTTTATTTTTTAGCTTGTACACCAATGGATTTCTGATGTCGGGATATTTCAGACTGCATCTCCAGCTTAATCACTTTAGTATTAAACATACGGGTCAGGAGGCGGGTCGGGTACAATATTTATTTTTTTTATTCTGCGGTCCGAGTTGCGGGTGGGTTATTTGAAAACGGTCGGGTTCGGGTTGTTTATCCACTGACCCGCGTGTCAGGTTGGACACTAATGTTTTGAAAAAAGTGGAGCGTGTGAGGAAAGCTTTCCCCTTCTCCCTGGCATGCATTTGAATGCTGAATTCGAAATGCAACTGAATGCAGTCGGAATCCGCCCCCAGCACCCCCAAGTCTCCAAATGTTGATTACAACAAGGCAACAGACAGCATTCAACACCCCACCCCACCCCCACTCTGCCATTCATAAACATTTCGCTCTTTATACTGCATGCCGCTTAACTCTGATGCCTCATTAACGGCTACTTTTCAGAAAACTGATTAAAAAAAATACACTTCCCTTTGGTTTCCCAGAACAGACTTAAGCCTAGTTCCAGGCTAAAATGATGTAAATCGGAGCTGTTTAAAGATGAATAAAAAAAAATAAAAAAAAACTTTTACTGATCGTTGGTCGGAGTACCCGCAGTTCGTGACTGGAAGCTGTTAAGAGACAGACTTAATGAACTTCTCCGAAATAGAAGAACTACTTTTCCACTTTAAAAAAGAAAAAGAAAAAGAAAAAAAGGTGAAAAAAAAATTGCATAACTCACTGGAGCACTTTTGATACTTAACAATTGTTGTATTCGTTGTCAGTCATATAGGCTAAGCTTTATTGTTTTCAAAAGTGAGCCTTCTGTTTATTTGTCTAAATTATTTTCTATATTAGGATATAATACTAGGCTATAGTAGCCTATTTATGGACATTAGGCCAAATCTACATGGGTTTCTTCCCTTTCACTTCAGTTAGTTTTTAAGAAAAAAAAAAAAAAAAAAAACTGCATGGACAGTGCGTCATAATAATGTACGGCATCAAAATGTAAGAACAAATCTAAAGACAATAATAATAATAATAATAATAATAATAATAATAAAATTAATTATTAACACTCCTAAAAGTACAGTATAGTGCTCAGATACACTTACGGTAGGTGACCTAACCCTAGTTGATACTTTATTTCAACTTTTCAATTATTTCATTAACTAACAAATAAACAAATGCCTTTCCGATGTGATATAAGTGAAAAGGGAGACGATTTCGAAAATGATTTCACCATAAGGCGGATGCGAACTCGGGTCTCCCGCGTCAAAAACGATAGGTTACTCGTATTATCACTTACGCCACTGAAAATGTTGCAGAACAGCCGTCTTTTGTAATATTTGTAAATATGGAGTATTTGCATTGTGTAAAAAATTAAATAAAAGGCACCAGACTACAGAAAATGGCATATACTAAAGAATTTATTTTTCTGGGGGAGGACCCACCCACATTTATTTTGCTTCCAACGCCCATGCTTGATGATGAATTATAGTCTACAGGATATAACAATAAAGTGCTTTTCCAATCCCGAATCCACAAGGTTTTATTCCGCATCCACCCGCTCCCGCTATAACTATATTATTCGCCCGCTGCCCGCTTAGAATAAATTTCTGAGCACCAAAATCGCAAAAACAAATCAAAATAATAATAGTAATAATACTAATAAATAAATAAATTAATTTTTAACTCTATAAAAACAGTAGTTTATATTTAACCTCTCCATTTCTATTCCTCTCTACTCAAATTAATTGTCAGTGTATCTAAAATTGTGTATCTTAGAAAAAGAAAAAGAGGAACTACCTCTTAAACATGCATATCTTAATTTGATGTTGCTTTAAAACGCTGAAATATATAATGTATTTTATTCTGAAGGTGAAAGTGGTCCAGTTATTTAACTGCCTGCGGCGCCGTCAGGATCACGTTTTTTCCCCCCTTTAATTAAGTGGATACAGCTTACAATACTCGTTCAAGAGTAAGGGATTGCTCAAAACTATGCTATTTTACATATTTCTGTTACTTGTGTACAATCACAATGAAAAAACAGATGTGTATGCTATTTGTAAAAAAAAAAAAAAAAATGTAAACAAGATGCTGGTTCAAGGGCGCGTCACAGAAATTGCCTACAATTCTGCATATAGGCTTGCTACTTATTAATTTTATTTTATTTCGTTTTGTTAAATTATTATTCATTAAGAAATTTATATTTCGCATATGGGCATTTTTATTTATTTTACATACAGCTTTTTTGGGTTTTCTCTGTGCATAAGATCTGCGCGTGATGTTCTGATGTTTATGCTGCTTTTTGCTTGTGTACAATTAACCCCTCAAAACGAATTTAGCTGTTATTAATGTGTCACAGCCACGTTTCAATTTAAATGTAATTTAACACAATCTTGTCGTTAATAATAACTAAACGTGTCGGTTGTCGTTTGGAAAAAAAACAGAAATGAACATTTCTATTTTCAATGCAGTCTAATAAAAGTTCAACAGGAAAAAAATGAAAGAAAATAATAATAAAACTGCTCCTGCTTATGAATAAATTTTTGCTTGATGATGAAGTATCTAAATAGTCTATAGGATATAACAAAGTGCTTTTCCAGTCCCGCTTCCACGAGGTTTTATTCCGCATCCACCCGCTCCGCGCTATATTAACTATATTATTCGCCCGCGGCCCGCTTAGAATAAATTTCTAAGCACCAAAATCGCAAAAATACTGTAGTTTATATTTATCCTTCCCATTTCTATCTGTCTCTTCTCAAATTAATTGTCAGTGTATCTAAAATTGTGTATCTTAGAAAAAGAAAAAGACGAACTACCTCTTAAACATGCATATCTTAATTTGATGTTGCTTTAAAACGATGAAATATATAGCCTAATGTATTTTATTCTGAAGGTGAAAGTTGTCGAGTAATTTAACTGCCCGCGGCGCCGTCAGGATCACTTGATTTTTTTCCCCTTAATAAAGTGGATACAGCTTACAATACTCGTTCAAGAGTACGGCATTGCTTAAAACTATGATATTTTACATATTTCTGTTATTTGTGTACAATCACAATAAAAATAAAAAAAAAACTAAAAAAAAAAAACGCGTAGGCTATTTGTAAAAAAAAAAAAAAATGGAAACAAGATGCTGGTTTAAGGGCGCATCACAGAAATTGCCTAAAATTCTGCATATAGGCTTGCTACTTATTAATTTGTTAAATTATTATTCATTCAGAAAAGAAAAACATATATTTCTTATGTGGGCCTATTTTATTTATTATTATATATAGGTTTATTGGGTTTTTCTCTGTGCATAAGCTCTGCACGTGAGGTTCTGATGTTTATGCTGCTTCTTGCTTGTGTATAATTAATCCCTGAAAATGAATTTAGCGGTTTACGTCAGTTGTCGGTTGGAGAAATAAAATAACCGAAATTAACATTTCTGTTTCCGATGCAGTCTAATAAATGTTCGTCAGGAAAACAAAGAAAGAAAACAAAATAACAATACAACTGCACCTGCTTATGAATAGGCTATCTTTTTGCTATTGGTTTGAACCATAATTTCAGGAAAGAGGAATCATTGAACTATTGTACTGGTATTTGTGACCAACGCCCCCTAGAGCTGGCCATGGTGTTTGGCTACAGAATGTTGTTCCTTGCGCCACCTGGTGGATATTATATGAAGTGCAACAACGTTGTAAAAAAATCTAAAAAAGCCGCTGCGGCAGGACGCGTGCCCACGCGTGCCGAATTGCAGGCTGCCGCGTGAAAATAGACGCATTTTTAATGGCCAGATCTGTATCTATCTGTCTATCTGTCTATCTATCTGTCTATCTGTCTATCCGTCCTTTGTTCCTTTATTCAGGTATTCGACCTAGGGCTGGGCGATATGGCAAAAATGTAATCTCGATCATTTTTTCCCATATTGAATGATACATAATGCGATATAAGCTGTTGATGTTGCCAGCTTTAAAATAGTATCCCAACAATGACTAAAGCCACAAAAATTAAAGGGTTCATTAAATTACATTTTAAAGTATAGTTTATTAACAAAAACAGATTACAGATTTGGCCTTAAAAATTAAAACAACTTACTAAAATAAATTAAAAATTAAAAGTTGTGACAGAATATGGTAAGTGAGAGTAAATGTACATAATGTAAACATAAAATTATTGTAAAAACATAATTTGTAACACAATTATTTGTTTATTTATTATTATTAACAAAATTGTTTATTTTCTCTGTTATAGGTTGAGCTATTTAAATTAGAGGCAAACACTGCATTTTGAAACAATCTACAGTATAAATAACAAAAAATTACGACACAGTTCTTTCTTAATCGTATAAAGCGCAGACAATTCAGCCATAATCTAAGTAGGCTACTCTCTAAATATTCAAAGTGCAAATAGAGACCGAATATTTCAATCATAATACAGAGCTATAGACATACACAACCTATTATAGCCTACATACTAATAACAGCCTAGATATGTCATGTAGCCTAATTTGCGTGCATTGGGGAGTCACTCTCTAAACAAGGGGGATTAAAATTGCTTTTGAATGCGCGTGCGTGTTTTGCTTTCGGTTTCAGTTTTAACAATCGCGCCAAACTCAGGCTGAGCTGAGTCACTTTTCAGATAGTCAAACCACTTATATAACGGAATTCGTGCTACCTTTTTTGTTGACAATTTCAACATCTTTGGATAATAACTCGAGGTTAGATTAGCTTTCGTCGCTGTTTCGTCCTGGTGTTAAGTTTGCTTTGCAAAGTGCGGTAGGAAATGAACTTTGTACTTTGACGTGCACACGCACGCTGCACGCTGATTGGCTGTTGTCACATATTTTTTTGCTGTGTGATTGGCTCTTAGATTAATCCATATCGAGCAAAAAAAGTCTAGAGCTTATCATCGTTATTAACATAAATTTTATTGCGATTCGATATGATATCGTTTATCGGCCCAGCCCTAATCTATCGTCTGTTCATTTGTTCAGTTATTCAACCTCAACCATTCATTTGTTTGTTTTTGTTTTTTGTAAATTGAATTATCTATCTATCTATCTATCTATCTATCTATCTATCTATCTATCTATCTATCTATCTATCTATCTATCTATCTGTCTATCTGTCTATCTGTCTGTCTGTCTGTCTGTCTGTCTGTCGTTTTATCTCTATCGGTTTATATCTCACTCTTTCATTCTATCACAGTCTATCTATCGATCTATCTATCGTTTCTATCGGTTTATCTCTCACTCTCATTCTTTCTATCCATCTATCTATCCATCTATCCATCTGTCCATCTATCTATCTTCCTATCGTTCATTCATTTGTTCAGTTATTTGTTCTATATATTATTTGTTTCGCTTGTTCTATCTATCTTCCTTTCGTTCTATCATTCTATTGTTCTGTCTATCATTCAACAAAAAATCCCTGTTAAAATAATAGGTCATACATATACAAATACATGTACAATATTATAAAAATGTTATTGAAAAAAAAACTTACATCAGTGATGATCTGCCTGTTAGGTTATAAAGAAATACTTTCAGCTTCTGCAGTAGCATCATTGCCACGTTTTCCATCTTTAGATTGTTGTTGTCATTCAATGCCCATGCGGTCGTCTCATGAGAGCTCCGCCGAAATGAAAACGCTATAACTTTCTTCTGCGTCTCTGAAACAAACCTCACCTTAATGAAGGTCTTAAGCAAGCGTTGTCGGCTTTTAATCACCCCACTATCATCTTGCTAATGCAGAGTCACGGCTGATGGGATCTGTGTGGCCATCTGCCCTGCGAGTGTGCCAGCTTCACTGGCCTGTCATCATCCGTCTTTTATTTAAGCATAGAGGACGCATAAAAATTACATAATTACACCTACATCAATGTCGATTAGTTCAAACAGAAATGTAAAAATGCTGTACAGAATTAAAACTGATGTTTGACACTGTTCTGAATTTTATCTTTACAGACAAATTTTCCTCCTTCGCCATTTGGGCAGTGCCATAGTGGGCCAAACTTGTCTCTAATGGCTTTATAAGTAAGTTGGTAAGCAATTAGCCACCGGATGTTTCCAACTATATTCATATGACCTTCTTCATCGAGGCAGATATGATGGCATGTGCCACTCTGACTGGCACAGTGGGCCTTCTCCCAGAATTCACAGCTTAGGAGCCATGCCAAGACTGCACCCTATTTTTACGGATCTTTCTGCTGGCAATCACACTGAGTCTTGGCTTATCTTACTGACAAAGCTGAAGGTGTGGCGTTTCTTGATTGGCAAGCACCAATAGCGCTGAGCATGAAGTTGACTTCTGTTGGGCTGGAGTCAATTCTCTTTTGGGATAGACTGTCACCTTCCATTAACATTGAGTTTCCAAAGGAGGTTTTAAGCTTCCAGCATAATATTATCGATTTGACTGCACTGACACTATTGGATGAGAACAGAACTGGAACTGGATTGAGCTGGATAATTAATGGAATTGTAAATTTTAGAATGTAACTTTATATTTCAGTTGTTCAACTGAATTTAATCAACATTAAACTTCTGTAGAGCTGTTTTTAGCTAAATTGAATTTGTTTTTCTAATTGATGAATTTTGCAACATTGACCATTTTTGAGCTGAATTAAACAGATTTGAACTGAATTGAGGTGAATAATGACACTGTTGTCTTTTTTAGAGCTGTTTATAGCTGATTTGAACTTAAACTTTAACTTTGCATCATTGACACAATTAATTAACTGAATTGAAGCAACAAATTTAAGTCGAGTTGAACCTAGATGACACTGACTTTTCAACATCGACACCCATTCAACTGAATCAAGTCAACATTGAACTAACTTGAGCTGAAAATGACACTTGCCTTCCAGAGCTGCGTATAGATTAATTGAGTTTGTTTCAGAATTTATAGATTTTGCAACATTGACACTGTTATTGAATTGAAACAGCACATGTAAATGTAATTTGAATAATAACACTTTGCAACATTGACACTTGTTCAACTGAATTGAAGTAAAATTGAGCAGAATTGAGCTGAATTACAACACTGTCATCTTCTGTAGAGCTATTTTTGGATGAATTAGATGTTTGAACTGAATTGAAACAATAAATTTGATAATAACACTACCTTTGCAACATTGACACTAATTTAACTAAATTGAATCAACACTGAAGTGACCTAAATGGTATAATGACACTGTTGTCTTCTGTAGGGCTGTTTATAGCTGAATTGAATTTGTTTCATAATTGATGAAGTTTGCAGTGTTGACGCAGTTATTGAAATTAATTGAAAAAACAAAACAATTTTGAATCTAATTGAACTGGAATATCAACATTGACACTCTTTAAACTGAATTGAATCAACATTAAACTGACCAGAGTTGAATAGTGACACTTGCTTTCTATAGAGCTGCTTATAGCTAAATAATCATATCATAATTGATTTATTTTGCAACATTGACACAATTATTGAACTAAATTGAAACAACACATTTAAGTGAAATTTGAATAATGACACTAAATTTGCAACATTGACACTCATTCAACTGAATTGAAGTAAAATTGAGCAGAATTGAGCAAATTATCACACTATCGTCTTCTGTAGAGCTACTGTTAAATTTGTTTCGTAATTGATGAAATGACACATTGACACAGGTATTGAACTGAATTGAAACAATACATTTTAACTGAATTAAGTTGAATAATGACACTATTGTCTTCCGTATAGCTTTTTATAGTTGATTTGAACTTGTTATATAATTGATTAACTTTGCAACATTGACACTGTTGATGAAGTGAATTGAGACAACACATTTAAATTTGAATTGAATTTGAATAATAACACTAAGTTTGCAACATCAACACTCATTCAACTGAATTAAATTAAATTTGAACTAAATTGAGTTGAATAATGACACTATCGTCTTCTGTTGAGCTATTTATGGCTGAGTTAAACTAGTTTCATAGTTGATGAATTTTGCGACATTGACAATTATTGAACTGAGTTGAAACAACACATTTGAATTGAGCTGAATAATGACATGACTGTCTTCTGTAGAGTTGTTTATAGCTGGTTTGAACTTGTTTCGTAATCGATTAACTTTGCAGTGTTGACACAATTACTGAACTGAATTGAAACAACAAATTTGAGTTGAATCGAACTGGATAATGACACTATCTTTGCAACCTCGACACTCATTCAGCTGAATCGAATCAACGCTGAAGTCACTTGAAATGGAATAATGACACTGTTGCCTTCTGTGGAGCTGTTTATAGGTGAATTGAATTTGTTTCATAGTTGAACTTTGCAACATTGAAACAATGATTGAACTATAGACGTTTTTCCTGAACACGGAAGTAAGTCCGACTCTTAACTGAAAGAATGCTTTGCATTTCCAGTCTGCATTGTTTCTAGTCAAATTAGGGTATATTCCGAGCTAATAAACTAATGTTAAACCTATTAAAATGTTTTTAAAAAGCACATGGCTCCATAGCGCCATCACTTGGCAATGTCGCAATGACCGTCATTTGTCAGTGCCTCACTTTAATGAGTGTGTAGATGACACAAAGCTGCGGACGTTAGCTACATTAAAAACAGATGGACGCTATTTGAATGGGTTCCTATGCAAACCGGAACAGAAAAGCATTCAATCTGACGTTAGATTTCGTAATGGCGGCGCTCATCGTTTACTCAGGAAAAAGGTCTATATAGCTGATTTGAACTTGTTTCAGAATTGATGAACTTTGCAGTGTTGATGCAGTTATTGAAATTAATTGACAAATTAAATTGAACTGGATGATGACCCTATCTTGGGGGCAGCCGTGGCCTAATGGTTAGAGATTCGGACTTGTAACCCAAAGGTTGCAGGTTCGAGTCTCAGGTCCGGCAGGGATTGTAGGTGGGGGGAGTGAATGTACAGCACTCTCTCCACCCTCAATACCACGACTGAGGTGAGTCCCTTGAGCAAGGCACCGATCCCCCAACTGCTCCCCGGGCGCCGCAGCAATGGCTGCCCACTGCTCCGGGTGTGTGTTCACGGTGTGTGTGTGTGTTCACTACTGTGTGTGTGCACTTGGATGGGTTAAATGCAGAGCACAAATTCCTTGTATGGGTCACCATACTTGGCCTCACTCACCCCCTTTCCTTTCCTTTTCCTTTTCCTTTCCTTTTTCAACATTGACAGTTGAATCAACATTGAACTGACTTGAGCTGAATAATGACACTTTTTCCTTATGGAGAGTTTATAGAAGAATTTAATTTGTTTCAGAATTGATGAACTTTGCTACATTGACACAATTATTGAACCTATTCGAAACAAAAAAATTCATAATGACTTTATTTTATAACTTTGCAACATCAACACTCATTCAGCTGAATTGAATCAACATTAACTGACAAGAGCAGAAAAACAACACTATGGCCTTCTGTAAATGTGCTTATAGCTCAATTTGTTTCATAATTGATTAACCTTACTCAGTTATTGATCTAAATTGAAACAACAAATATGACCTGAATTTTGTCAGTTCAGTTCAGTGTTGTCTTCTTCAGAGCTGCTTATAGCTGAATTGAACACGTTTTATAATTGATGAATATTGCAACATTGACACTATTACTAAACTATCATCTTTTGCAGAGCGGTTTTTATAGCTGAAATTGAATTGGTTTCATTATTAATAATTTCTACAGCATTAACACTGTTATTTTCATCTGTATAAATGTGAAGCTGCTTTAAAAACAATCTGCATTGCATAAAGAGATTTATAAATAAGTGACTAAGTCCAGTCCTTTTGTAAGTCTCCAAACCCTAACTCCTGACCTTTTTCTCCCTGCAGAAAAAGAGTCGTGAAGAGAGCGAAGGCGAGGGCAGTGGGGTGGAGATCTTGGAGAACCGACCCTACACGGACGGCCCAGGCGGCTCTGGTCAGTACACCCATAAGGTTTACCACATCGGCCAACACATCCCAAGCTGGTTTCGCTCCATCTTGCCAAAAGCTGCTCTTCGTGTGGAAGAGGAATCCTGGAACGCCTACCCATACACCCGCACACGGTGAGTGCACTATCTAATAATAAAACCCTCTGGCTCTCTTTCAAGAGTACTCCGGTAAATACCCACAACATTCAAGTCAGGCCTTGCTGTTTTGATCTCAAAGTCATCATGGAATCAAAATAGACCCCTGTGTACATTCTTAAAGCATCTTTTGATCCTTACAGTGAAAGTTGAATCAATGCATGTTGAGTTTAGCTCTGTAGTTATAGACAATGCCAGTATGAAGAAGGTCTAAACTCTTTGCAGAGCGGTTGCGTTAATGCATGACACTGATATGATGAAATTACATCAGAGTTAATCTCTCCTCGCCTGTCCTGCAGCTACACGTGTCCTTTCGTCGAAAAGTTTTCCATCGATATCGAGACGTACTACAAACCAGATACGGGTTCCCAGAATGACGTCTTCAACATGTCCTCGGCCGAAAGGAGGCAGCGGGATATAGGTACTGTTGCACCTTCTTTATTTTTACTCTGCTTAATAGATTGTTTTATTAAATGCAAAACCACAACTGAGCATCTAGAACACTTGCTTTTCCAAGCGGTCCCACCGTTAGCATGCTTTTTAACACGTGAGCCCTGCTTGCTTGTGTTATCAAGCGATCCAGCAGGAAGAGCTCTCGAGTCATGCCTCAGTGTTTAAGATGCAGACAGCGTGCTGCCTCATTGACATAGTACCATGCTGCTGTTGGGTAACGTGCCGCTGCACGAGCGCCCCTTTGCACTCTGGGACAGGTACTGGAGGCTTTCTGAGCCGAACGCAGACAGACGCAGGCACTGCAGGGGGAAGCGCCCTGTGAATGCTGTTACATAACTCCATTCCTGACTGAAAACATGTATCTACATTAGTGTGCTGTGGAGACACCTAAAGGCCGTCTGACGGTGTGACAGTCTGCAAACAGGAAACAACCCGAGATCAGAAACCAATCTGTACCTCGCAACTGTAAATAACTGAATCTTGAAGATTACAGCTCTGAATTAAATGGATAGTTCACCCAAAAATAATGAAAATTTGCTGAAAATGTACTCACCCTCAGGTCATCCAAGGTGTGAATGAGTTTGTTTTTTCAACAGGTTTGAAGAAATTGAGCATTACATCACTTGCTCACCAGTGGATCCTCTGTAGTAAATGGGTGCCGTCTGAATGAGAGCCAAACAGCTGATAAAACCATCACAGTAATCCACAATTAATCATCCCACCAAGGTTTTTTAACTTCTGTTTATAATATGTGACCCTGGACCACAAAACCATTATTAAGTAGCATGGGTATATTTGTAAAAATAGCCAAAAATACATTGTATGAGTCAAAATGATTGATTTTTTCTTTTATGCCAAAAAGGAGAAAAGAATTAGGATTAGGATATTAAGTAAATATCATGTTCCATGAAAATATTTTGTACATTTTCTACCATAAATATATCAAAACTTAATTTTTGATTGGTAATATGCATTGCAAAGAACTTCATTTAGACAACTTTAAAGGAGATTTTCTCAATATTTTGATTTTTTTGCACCCTCAGAATTGAGATTTTCAAATAGTTGTATTTCGGCCAAATATTGTCCTATCCTAACAAACCATACATCAGTGGAAAGCTTATTTATTCATGATGTATAAATCTTAATTTAAAAAAATTGACCCTTATGATTGTTTTTGTAGTCCAGGGTCACATATTGGTTTCTTCAGTAAAAAATTCGACTCGTCTGAATTAGGAGAGAGGTTGTTTACAAGCAAAAACAGTTCAAAACCACACATCGACCCCTAAATGTTGAGCGATCTCACATAAAGACTCATCAGTGAAGCAAGGTTATTATAGTTAACTAAAACTGTAAAAACATTTTTATTACTTGAAATAAAACCACTAACTAAAATAAAATATAAAGCATATTTTTAAGCAAAAACAGTTCAAAACAGATCTAAACAGATTTTGATGTGAAAAAACTCTGACTTTTTCACTGTACTGGTAATTTGGCCAAAAGCGATGGTTTAAAGTTAAAAGGCTTTTGTGATGGATTTGTTTCTTACAAACATGCAGCTTTCTTCACTTCACTTTCGCAAGACGTTAATTGATGGACTGGAGTGGTGTGGATTACTGTGATGTTTTTATCAGCTGTTTGGACTCTGATTCTGACAGCACCCATTCACTACAGAGGGATCCATTGGTGAGCAAGTGACGTAATGCTAAATTTCTCATCTACATCTTGAATAGCCTGAAAGTGAGTTTTCAGCAGATTTTTTGTTTTATTTTAGTTCCTTTAAAGGAGTAGTTCACTTTCAGAACAAAAATTTACTCACCCCCTTGTCATCCATGATGTTCATGTCTTTCTTTCTTCAGTCGTAAGGAAATTGTTTTTTGAGGAAAACATTTCAGAATTTCTCCCATATAATTAACTTGTATGGTGCCACCGAGTTTGAACTTCGAAAATGCAGCCTCAAATGGCTCTAAACAATCACAGCCGAGGAAAGAAGGGTCTTATCTAGCAAAACGATCGGTTATTTTCAAAAAAAAAAAAAAAAAAAAAAAAAAAAAATTTATATACTTTTTAACCTCAAATACTCATCTTGTCTAGCTCTGTGTGTACTCTGTGTAGAGATTAAAAAGTATATAAATTGTAAATGTTTTTAGAAAATAACTGATCGTTTCGCTAGATAAGACCCTTCTTAGGAGGTTCCAACTTGGGGGCACCATAGAAGTCCATTATATGGAGAGAAATCCTGAAATGTTTTCCTCAAAAAACATCATTTCTTTACGACTGAAGAAAGAAAGACATGAACATCTTGGATGACAAGGGGATGAGTACATTAGTTCACTTCAGAACAAAAATGGACAGATGCTTCTTTAAGAGTTGCCTTTTACATGTTAGCAAAAGAAGAGTAAAAAGAAATGTCAGTTTTGTTAAACAAAACTTTTTTAATAGAACAACTAGATTAGTTATGGCAAAGCTGCTTGGATAAAAGAAAACTTTTATGACACATAAGACAAACAAGATAAACCAGGTTTTACAGCCTCATACCCATGTTATTACCTTTCAGGAGGTTCTATAAAATCTCTGTGATGAACTGATTTGGTTTGCAATAAAAGACTAAATATAAACCTGTTCACCATTCGTGCCTTGTTCACCCGAAAACACGCGATGGCTAACAGAACCAATGGTCTTTCGCAGATCCTATCGATATTGTGAACGAATTCATCGCCCCTCATGAGTACCTGGCTGAGGAAGACCCGAAACTCTACAAGTCATATAAAACCCAGCGGGGCCCCCTGTCTGACGACTGGATCTCAGAAATCAATAACAACCCGGGCAAATTGCCTGTCATGTGTGCTTACAAGTTGTGTAAAGTGGAGTTTCGATACTGGGGCATGCAGTCCAAGATTGAGCGCTTCATTCACGACGTGGGTAAGTGTTTCATGTTATATAACAATGCATATTTATTATTAACTTAGTAGCAGTGCTATTATCAGTGGTGTCCTCTACCATATGTCCCCCTGAGAGGACATTTGTCTCTCCAATAATTCTATATGAGTCAGCTGATCCATCTGCTGCATATGCGCGTGAAATGATGCTTGGTAACGTCCTGTTATCGTTGTGCGTGGGTGGGCAGCAGGTGTCAAGCATTCTGTCAGGAAAAAAGCCCTTAATCATTAACCTGCACTTAATGAAAACGAGATTGATGCAGTGCGGCTCCAGTGAAAATCAGCGCTCGGGAGAACCGCCTCCTCCTGACTACATCAGGGCAAAATTAATTTCCTTTCCATGTGCCGTTCGCGCGGCCGCTTAATCTTTTTCATTACTTTGATATCGGCTTGTTTATTGGCTCCTTTCTCTGATAATTTGCGAGCGGGCTGTTGCCGTCCCCCATTTGCGAAACTCTTTCCCTTCTTTGGCTGATTTCTTTTTATTTTTATCAATTTTTCCTCTTGCTGCTTCCTGGCCGCTGTGAAAACAATTTTGTTTGCACGTCTCTTCATTACCACGTTCAATTATCTGAAAGACTGGTTAACTGTGTCTTTGACACATCCTAATCAGTCGAGGAAATCGCGCAAGGAAATAAGCTAAACCACACATCGACCCCTAAATGTTGAGCGATCTCACATGCAGACTCATCAGTGAAGCAAGGTTATTGTAGTTAACTAAAAACATTTTTATTACTTGAAATAAAAACAGTAACTAAAATAAAATATAAAGAATATTTTTTCTTGTTTTCGTTTATTTGAAGTACTAAAATAACTATTGAGAAATTTATTTAAATAAAATGGTAACACTTTATATTAAGGTGTGATTTGTTAACATTAGTTAATATATTAACTAACATGAACGAACAATTAACAATACAGTTATTACACTGTTTATTAATCTTTGTTAATGTTAGTTAATAAAAATACAGTTAGTTCACAGTGCTTTATCTAATGTTAACACCTTGTGAGCATTAGTAAATGCTGAAATTAACATTATATAAGATTTAATAAATGCTATAGAAGTAATGTTCGGTCTTTATTCATGTTAACTGATGTAGTTAGCAAATGTTAACTAATGAACCTTATTGTAAAGTATTACCAAATTAGTTTATTTTAGCTAGGCATTAACCATTTCTAATTTTCGTTTAATTAAAATACCAAAATAACTATTGAGAAATTTATTGGGGGGAAAAAAAAACGAATGAAAAGTGACATTGAACAAACATACACAAAAGTACTAGAAATGAAGCAATGAAATGGGGGAAAAAGGTTGATATATAATATACAATATATAATATATAAACTTAAACATTTTCTTTGCTTGATAGCAGTTTTGAGAAATATTTCTTTTTGAGAAAATATTTTGAGAAATATTTCTTTTACATATTAATCATATAAATGTTACTAATTATGTTACTTTGTTACTTCTTAAGGAAAGTATTGTGTTACATTTGATCACATTTTAGTTATTATATTTAGTCAACCTTCTCCTGGTTTTGTTTAGTCAAGTTTAAGTCGACTAAATGTCCAAGCATTTTGTTTGTTTTGCACTTTCACCAGTAAGATGTGGACTCGTTCACATGGTTTATTTTACCTCATCTAGTGTACTTATTTATTATATACACTAATATCAAAAACTTATGCACTCTCTCTGTCTACATTCCTAAAACTGGTAAAACAAACAAAAAAGTATAACAGTGAAATTCCAAGTGTTTCTCTATTAAAACAACAGCGGTTGAGTTAAGTGCATTTATTCAGCAACCACAATCGCAAACAAAGTAGTCGAGATTACAGACAAGCTGAACCAGTTAAACCTTAGCTTAATTGTTTGTCGTGTTTTCAGATCATCTTCAGTGCTTTCGCAATTGCCAGTGGTTGCCAGATTTTAAAAATTATGCAAGCAGCCAGGAAGAAAATGTATTCTTTTAACAGAAGCTCTGATATGGGAATGGAACTCTTGATATTTGGCAACCGCACACATGAAAGCTCCTTGATTGCATTTTGCCCGTTGTCGAATAATCAGCAAAATACTGGAAGTGCCACATTCCACATATTAAACCTGTTTAAAAATCATAGTAAAGCATAATGCTATTAAGAATTCACAAATGCTACAATTTAATAAAATAAATGTATGTGATTCAGGTTTAATATATGTGCTTTAATTAGTTACATGCATTCAGGTTACGTACGTCTCAGAGCGTCTCTGTTCACAAACCAGCAGAAATTGAATGAACATGAAAAGAGAGTTATTGGCGAGAATTAACTAAGAATAAACAGAAGTTTGAATAAAAAAAGCAACAAGGATAAAAACATTTATTTATAATTCAGGAGCAATACAGATTTGTACAATGCTGATCTGGATAATAAACAAATCAAAATAGCACAATTTTATAAAGCTGCATCACACAGGACTCAAACCCACAACACAACAGGCTTCAGGCATCGGAGCCAGTGGCCGTACTGTTGTCTAACCAATTCACATGCTAAGCTAACTAGCATAAATTAAAAACCAGAAGCACGGTCAACTTTGGAGAGTGAATATAAAAAATCTTGGTCCAAAGATCATCTGATCATATTTTGGACAAAATTGAATGAAATTTGTTTTTCATTTACTTCAATATGGCCGACAGGCACATTCATGGAAAATGACAAAGGATATCATCAGAATCAGGATAACCCAGGAAAAAAAATGATGTTAAATCAAAAGTGATATCTCTGGAACAGTAGGTGGCGCTGTCTTCAAACTTCTGAGGTACCTCCAGGACATTGTGTTGATGATCCCTACTAATTTTTGTGCAGATATGTCAAATTTTCTGACTTCTCATTTTCTGACTAACTGTTCAAAAATAAGCAAAAATGTGCATTTTTGGTAACTCATGACCCATAAGTGACGCTGTTCCCAACTTTGTCAAGGACCCTCAGAGCATGATGTTGATAAAGCAAGTTTCATTTCAATTAATCAAGTTTGGCCAAGATGTAGCCTCTGAACCAATTTTGGGTTTAACTCGTTAAATTTGCGACATTATAACTTTAGAACAAAGATAAAAAAAAAAAATGTTCTGTCTTTTCTGTGCAGCTTAGGCCAAAGATCATCTGAGCCAATTTTTGGAAGAATTGGATCAATTTTCAAGGAGGAGTAGCAAAAAAACTGAATACTGTACTTCTCAAAATGGCTGGTACTGTAATGGGCGCAGTGTTGTTTTCGTCAACGATGACGATGACGAAATCATTTCGTTGACGCCACTTTTTTTCATGACGATAACGAGACGATGACGAGATAAAAATGGCTCGTTGATGACTAAAACTTGACGAGACGTGTGTGAGTTTTCGTTGACGAGACGAGAATAGACAAATGTGACCCTGGACCACAAAACCAGTCATAAGGTTAATATAGACCTTAGATATATATATATAGAGATATATACATCATATGAAAGCTCAATAAATAAGCTTTCTATTGATGTATAGTTTGTTAGGATAGGACAATATTTGGCCGAGATACATCTATTTGAAAATCTGGAATCTAAGGGTGCAAAAAAATCAAAATACTGAGAAAATCACCTTTAAAGTTGTCCAAATTAAGTTCTTAACAATGCATATTACTAATCAAAAATTACATTTTGATAAGTTTACAGTAGGAATTTTACAAAAAATCTTAATGTAACATGATCTTTACTTAATTTCCTAATGATTTTTGACATAAAAGAAAAATCAATAATTTTGACCCATGCAATGTATTTTTGGCTATTGCTACAAATATACCCCAGCGACTTAAGACTGGTTTTGTGGTCCAGGGTCACAAATGTTAGTGGGTGGTCCGTCAGACGTTTAAAATGCATGATATTTCCGCTTATTGTGCATGCCAATTAAAACTTAAAAAGTATCTGACGCTATGGCAAGCCGTTTTAGCATTAAATACTCTTTGCTATACTAGTATGGCAAGCCGTTTTAGCATTCCATCCTTGTTTGTCTTTTATGTTCTAAAACATTCCTTCATTATTGTAATTATTGGTGAACATAGTCGATCCGGAAGCTCACATTGTGTTGAACTATAGATCTGCAATTTTCAGAACTTATAAGTGACACTACCCAACAGCAAAATACTTACTGACCTACATTAATTTGTTAAAAGACTACTTTTTTCCCTTTTTTTGACTAAAACTAGACTAAAACCTTTTTGACTTTTCGTCGACTAAAATTTGACTAAATCTATCACATATAGAAGTGACTAAAATTTGACTAAAACTAAGAAGCATTTTAGTCCATAAGACTAAGACTAAATCTAAGATGGTTGTCAAAAACAACACTGAATGGGCGGAGTCTTAATGTAAGCTATTGAATGTGATGAGCATGTAGAGAGGAATCGGGTGTTTTATTTTTTTCTAAAAATTAGGGGTTCAGGAGTTATTACCATTTTAATGTTGAATTTTTGAACTAGTGGTGGCACTATAGAGTTAGTCATATGGCGCTTTTCCACTACACAGTACCAGCTCGCCTCGGCTCGACTCGGCTCGACTCGACTCGGCTCTGTTTGGTTTTCCACTGTGTAAAAGTTGTACCTGTACCGGCTTCCAGGTACTTTTTTTCGTACCACCTCCGGCGAGGTTCCAAGCGAGCTGAGGCGATACTAAATGTGACGTGAAAACACAGCAGACTGCTGATTGGTCAGAGAGAAACGTCACTATTCACTGCGTCATCATTGCACGCGCCAGCAATAGTATCCAGAATAACCCCGTCATTTTTAAAAAGTTTGGCCAGAGATTGCGTGACATATCCAATCCATTATATATTATGGCAACTCGGAAGAATACGCCGTGGTCAAACAAGGAGGTTCAGACAGCGGGTGTGTGTCGCGTAGAAGATTACATCACGGCAGTTTCTTGCAGCGTCGCTCCAGGTACTATTGTGGAGGTATAGGTACAATTTACAGTGGAAAACCAAACAGAGCCGAGTCGAGCCGAGTCGAGTCGAGCCGAGGCGAGCTGGTACTGTGTAGTGGAAAAGCGCTAATAGAGACCCCAAAGTTGGCCAGATCATTATTCAGGACCACCACTACAAGGCTGACATTCCACTCATAGGCCTCCCATTGGCCAACAACAATAAGAAAACATACAGTCACAGTATTTGTTTATTAATATAGTCACAGTTATTGTTTATTGACCTTACTGTCATCTCGTCATCGTCTTGTTTAGACCATGGGAAAAAAGCTTGCCAGCAAACATTTTTCGTCATAGTTTAACTAAAAAACATTCAGAACACCTTTGCAAAAACATAGCATGGGCAAACACAACTCACGTTATCTTCAGAAGATGGAAAAAGTCGACTGCAAACATTTGACCTCCCCCTGAACTAGTTGCCTGTGTTATTGTGAGCGTTAATCTCATGATATATTCATATCAGGGCTGAGGAAGGTGATGGTGCGCGCTCATCGGCAGGCCTGGTGTTGGCAGGACGAGTGGTACGGTCTGACCATGGAGGACATCCGGCAGCTGGAGCTGGAGACGCAGCTGGCTCTGGCACAGAAGATGGCACAATACAGCTGCAACGAAGAAGGCAGCGAGAACAACGGCACCGTCACCAGCCCCGAGAAAGAGCACGAAGCCAAGGAGGCCATCAGCTCCATCGAATCCGAGGGGACGACGAGGAACATGGGGGACACGCTGCAGGCGCGAGGAGAGCTGACCAAGCAGTGGTCCACCTCGTCCAGGTCCTCACGTTCCTCGAAGAGAGGGGGTAAGTCCACGTTGACATAACATGTACACTGCCATTCAAAAGTTTGGGATCAGTACGATTTTTTTGTGTTTTTTAAATAACTTTCTTATGTTCATCAAGGCTGCATTTATTTGATCAAAAATACAGAAAAAAATTATACTGTGAAATATTATTATGATGTGAAATTGTGTTTTTCTATTTTAATATAATTAAAATCTGATTTCTTTTTCTAATTTCTGTGATCAAAGCTGAATTTTTTGCATAATTACTCCAGTCCTCAGTGTCACATCTAATATGCTGATTTATTATGTTATGTTTGGGGTTAGTACATTTTTGAAAGATATTAATACTTTTATTCAGCAAGGATGTTACATTGATAAAAGTGATAGCAAAGACTTATATTGTTAGAAAAAGATTTATATTTTGAATAAATTCTGTTCTTTTTAACTTTTTACTCATCAGGGATCCTGAAAAAAGTATCACAGGTTCCAAAAAAATATTTGGCAGCACAACTATTGCCAACATTAATGATTATAATATTAATAAATCAGCATATTAGAATGATTTCTGAATATTTCTTTTTAAAATACTATTTTAGTATTAACAAATTATTAATGTAACTGTATTATACTTATAATATATATATAATATAATTGTATATTATATAGAAATGTATTATGTATATAAATTAATTGTTTAAAAGTGTATGTTTATATTATTATACATATGTATTATATATGTATATATTATTATAATAAATTAAGAATTAATTAATTGTGGTTTAATACAATTGTTTATAATAAAATCTTAAAATATTTTAAAAGTTTTTTCAAATTGTAATATTTCCTTTTTAAATATTGTTTATTATACTATTGTCTATTTGAATATATTTTAAAATATAATTTATTCATGTGATTTCAAAGCTGAATTTCTAGCATGATCACATGGTCCTTCAGAAATCATTCTAATATTCTGATTTGCTGCTCAAAAAAATATTATTAGTAGTAGTAGTAGTAATATGTTGAGTTTTATCAGGTTTCTTTGATGAATAGAAAGTTCAGAAGAACAGCATTTATCTCAAACAGAAATCTTTAGTAACATTAAAAATATCTTTATCATCACTTTTGATAAATTTAAAGCATCTATGCTAAATAAAAGTATTAATTTCTTTTTCTTTTTCAAAATAAAAGAAAAAATTATACTGACTCTAACTTTATTTTAGATAAATGCTGATCATGGATCTCTTATTTCTAATGTGCTCAACTGTTTTAGATATTGATAATAGTAATCAGAAATGTTTCTGGAGCAGCAAATCAGCATATTACAGTGATTTCTGAAGGATCATGTGACATTGAAGACTGCAGTAATGATGCTAAAAGTTCAGCTTTGATCACAGGAATATATTATATTTTAAAATATATTCAATAGAAAGCAAATATTTCAAAATTTGATTGTTTTTGCTGTAATTTGGATCAAATGCTTGGTGAGCAGAAGAGACTTCTTTAAAAAGGGAAATGATCTATTATTTGTCTTTAATGTGTTGTGTTCAGGAAGTCCTTCACGCCACAGCATTTCTGAGTGGCGCATGCAGAGCATCGCCAGAGATTCGGAGGACAGCACAGACGACGAGTTCTTCGACGCTCATGGTAATACACGATTGATCCTCAGTTTCAGAAGGTGCTTATTGCAGTCTGTTATTTACTAAAGTCTGAATCCTTGTTCCTCAGAGGACTTCTCTGACAACGAGGAGATCTTCGCCAAGGAGATCACCAAATGGAGCTCCAACGATCTGATGGATAAAATCGAGACGGCGGAGGCAGAGGAAGCCCAGGGTACGTGGAGATTATCTGCACCCATCTGATATGCTCTCAGATTGTAGGGGGTACTTTGGGCTCCCGAGGCGGGTGATGCAAAGCATTTTTCTGACGCTTTGGTTTTGTAATGCATAAGCCGAGGCCCCTGGAAGGAGTTTTTTCCATTCATCCTCCAAATACAGAGATTTTCACATCTTTAATAGGATTAGCGGTAAAGGAGCCCCATTGACTGTGAGGAGGTTAGGGTCTGTGTCAAACAGTGTGAGATTATACAACACTAATTACACTGAATTCCATGCTGTTTGCAAGACGGATCTCGCTGCTCGCTGGACTCACAGGCCAAGGAGGGTTTTACACTTATGAAACCCATGTTCAAATTAAAGTCTAACACTAGGTTTCTTTCAATAATAATAGATTTCTAAAAGAATCATGTTATTTTACCATTTATTAATATATTTGATTTATAAAAGTATAGTTTTTGTATATTATTATTATTATTATTATTATTATCATCATCATTAGTAGTAGTAGTAGTAGTAGCAATTTGCTTATTTTAATAATTTCATACTTACTATTTCGTATTTCATACTTAATATTTTAGTATCAATTTAGTATTAATATTAATATATTACGTAAAATGGATGTTTAATAAATTTCATGGATTTAATATTTATAAATTGAGTTTACACACATGTAATATATTATTAATATTAATACAATTAAGTGCGTGTATATATTAATTAAATTTCAAATTATTGAAACGTATTCATAAATTATTTTAATACATTATTATTATTATTATTATCAATAGTTCTGTACTATTAATATTGATAAAATTATTTTTATTTGACATTTTTTTCTTTTATTTTTTATTTTTATAACATTTATAATAATTTATATTTATTTCTATATAGTAATAATTAAGTATTAATATTAATATATGAAGTAATATCTAAATATATTATTACATTTTATTTTAATTTAATTATTAATTTCACATTTATAAAATGAGTTTACGCACACACACATTATTATTATTATTATTATTATTATTATTATTAAAATTAAAAGTGTTTATATATTTGTATTAATAATTTAAAAAATAATTATTTAACATTGTTTATAATTAATAATTCTGTACTTTATCAGTGTTAATACAATTATTTTTATTTATGTTTTTCTTTTGCATCAATGCAGATTAGTTTGAGAGAATAATTAATACTTATATTTAATAACAATTATTATTGAATATTATTTTAATTTAAATATTCATTTAATATTTTTACATTGAGTTTACATACACATGTAATATATTATTATTAGTATTATTAGTATTAATAAAATTAAAAGTATGTGTATATATTTTTTAAATAATTAAATAATTTTATACATTATTTATTATTATCAATAATTCTATACTTTATTCATATAAATATATTTTTATATTCATTTAACTTTTTTTCTTCAGTGCAGATTAGTATGAGAGAATAATTAATATGTATATTTAATACCATAATGCTAATTTTTTACTTTCTATGTAGTAGTTATTTAGTATTAATATTAATATACATTATATTCATATGAAATATATTATAAAATATTATTTTAATGTAATTATTGATTAAATTTATACATAGAGTTTACAGACACATGTAATATAACATTATTAATATTATTATTAATAACACTAAAAATGTGTATATATTTTTATTAATAATGTAATTATTTTGAAACGTGTAGTATTTTCACAATTCTATACTTTATTAATATTAATACAATTATTAATAATTAATTTTGACATTTTTATTTTAATTTGTTTCTTTTGCATCAATGAAGATGAGTTTGCGAGAATAAATTTAATAGTATAAAATATGTGAATATTAGTAATTAATAATCAATAATCAATCAGATGTATTTAATCAAATATATGTATATAAATAAATATGTATACAGTATAAATAAATTAATTCAAAATTTATTTTATTATACTTAATAAATTGATCATTAATTCATTCTAATTAAAAATTAATTGTAATACTTTATTATTTTAATTAATAGTTTTGTTTTTATTAATAAAAGTAAAACCTTTTTTATTATGTTATTTTTTGTTTTTCATCAGTGCATATGCTTTTTCATTGTGATGCATATATGAATTTTTTTTTGTCCCCCTGCATTAATTTTAGATTTCAATTTTGTGTTTCTAGGTGACTATCAAGAATCGGGTGGAGAGTTTTCTGGGACTGCCTGCGTGGAGCGACTCAATGAGGTATGTCTGCAGTTGTGTATCTTCAAGCACACTTTCCCATTGAAGTTAATAGAAATATACTACAACATAAACGTTACGTAATATATTTATGCAGCAGTGTCATACTGTTAATGCAGCTGCAGCAGTGAAAAATGCATTGATCTGTTCTCAAGCTAATGGAGCAGAAATTGTGCAATGGTCACGCTGTGTTTATGCTAACGTAAAAACATCAGAAAAAAAGCATTAGAGCTTCTCTGAGGGTATGTTATGCAACAGCGCTTTCATTTTGCATCAGCGCCACACTATCACTGAACAATCCCTCTGACCTTTGACAAAATGAAACGGCGGTCTGTCACTGCAAAGGTCGACTCAGCATATAGTCATAAGGTCAAGTTCTCATGGTGTGAAGGGTTTGATGGGGACGTGTGGTGGACGAGCACGATCAGGGGTCCAGGGCCTTTGGGATGATCTCAGCGCTCTTTAACTCTGCTCCGCAGAGACGCAGGTCCATGCGGCGCCGCAGCGTCCGTAAGCGTCGGCGTACAGCACGCAAACGCCCAGCTGTGAGTCACAGCGACACATCTGTTCACATCCGCTTGACATGTAGAGTTATGCAGTTATTCATACAGATTGTGTTGTGTTTGCTTACAGTATAGCTGATTTTTACCTTACAACACCATTGTATGGTATCAGAAACAGTGAACAGTGTTATTTTATAAAGTAGACACACTCTTCAGATGTAGACATTTAGTTCTTCTTAGAGATTTGAATAGAATAATCTTTAATAAGACAACAGTGATGCTCGCTTTTTTCGCAGTCTGGGTTCTGGAGGTGTTTTTCCCATTTGTCTAGTTCATAGGACAAATCAAACAGCTCAAAAACATTACAAAATGTATGTTTCTGGTGCTCTGAATGTTTCTGGTGCAGTTTGTGAACATAATGCAGACTGGATTTATTATTATTCAATTAGTTTTATATTTCTAAAAAATCAATCATTTTTAGCCATTATAGAGGAGAAGATAAGGTATCAGTAAAACACATGCATTAACTAGTGCAACCTTACCGTAGAGTGTTATTTTCAATAGTATTAAATAAATTAATAATTTATTTCGTATGTATGTATGTATGTATGTATGTATGTATGTGTATATGTATATAGTTATTAATAGTTATATTAAGTTATATTTATATGAATAATTATAGTTATTCATTTTTTTATCGATTATTTATAAGTATTATTAAGAAGTATATTAAAAATATGAATGTTAATTTTTAGTAAAATTAAAATTAACAAGTATATATTTATATAATTATAATAATATTAATACATAATTGATAAAACATTATTTAATTACACACGTGTGTGTGTGTGTGTGTGTGTGTGTGTGTGTGTGTGTGTGTGTGTGTGTGTGTATGTATACACACACACACACACACATATGTGTGTGTAATTAAATAATGTTTTATCAATTATGTATTAATATTATTACAAGTGTATAAAAGTATGATTTATGCTTACAATTGCTTTCAAGATTTTAATATTATTGAACACATTTTATGTTTGTATAATACATAAATATATAAAATAAACATTTATAGACTATATATCATCATATCATTTCAGTAATTACAATTTATATATCTCTGTGTGTGTATAATTAAATTATAATATAAATAATTATTATTCATTTAATAATATTAATAAGTATATAAAAATATGAATTATGCTGTTAATTTCAATACTATAATTAATAAAAAAAAATAATAAAAAAAAAAATATATATATATATATATATATAGTTATTTTATAAATTGCTTACAAGTGTTACTTTCAATATTAAATTTCAATATATAAATATATATAAATATTAAAATGAAGCTTTTATATATTTGTATATGTAAATATATAAAATAAACATATTTATATAATATTTATATATGTATGTGTGTGTGTGTGTGTGTGTGTGTGTGTGTGTGTGTGTGTGTGTGTGTGTTTATGTAATAAAATTATTTTTACAAATTATTTAATAATATTATTAAGAGAATATAAAATATAAATTATGCTGTTAATTTCAATATTAAAATGTGTGTGTATGTGTGTGTGTGTGTGTGTGTGTATATATATATATATATTAGCATATTTATATATGTAATATTTATCGAATAATAATATTAAGAGTATATAAAATAAGAATTGTACCTAATGCAATATAGGTACCTAATTTTAGCTCTGGTCATCTGAGTCGACACACTTGTGACGTTGTTTCTACACAGACGTACGTCCATGTTTCTCACGGCAGGTCTGTGTTGAAAGATTTATATCTTCAAACTAAAAATCGATTAATCTATGGAGATCTTGAATGGGATTTGTACTTCCGGAAGCCAGCTGTTGCGGTCTGTACCGTGTTGTTTGTTAGTAAGTCGTCCGCTTTCACAATAGCATGTTGTAATGAGTGTGTGGGTGTTTTAAATGAACCGTATGCAGCTGCAGAAACAGCTGTCCAAATGTGTCCCGCAGGACTGCTCCTCACAGCAGTGCTTACAGCCGTCCAAGATCCACGTCCTCATCCTGGTCCTGCACGGCGGCAACATCCTGGATACGGGCAGCGGGGACCAGAACAGCAAGCAGGCGACGTCAACACCATCAGCGGCGCATTCGATGCTGTGATGCGGGTTCATTACCCCTCTGCTTTGGGCCGTATCGCCATCCGCCTGGTCCCGTGTCCGGCCGTGTGTGTGGAGGCCTTCTCTCTGGTGTCAAAGTGAGCATAAACACACACTCAACCCATCACCAGGAGAATAAATACAAATCTGGTAGTCATTAGGTAGTGTTAAGGTGGAACTTAAACTGGCAACACTTTTAACTTTTTAACTTTTCAGTAGATTATCGCTTAATAATGGTTCCAGAAAGTTATTTTATTTTATCTCATTTGATTTTTAATAATGATTTTATTATTACTAAATTGTAAAAATAAATATTTTTATTTAGTTTATTATAAAAAATATATCAAAATTATTGCTTAATAATATTTCCAGAATTTAATTTCAGTTCATTTATTTGTCTGTTTGTTTTAATAGTTATTTATTTTTATGACGAAGTATTTTTTTTTTTAAGATTTATTTTTTGGCGTTTTTGCCTTTATTATGATAGGACAGATCAGAATTGACAGGAAACATAGTGGGAGAGAGATAGGGGGCGAGATCGGGAAAGGTCCTCGAGCCGGGATTCGAACACGGGACGGCCGGAGCGCAACCGCGCTATATGTCGACGCGCTGCCCACAAGGCTATTGGTGCCGACGACGAAGTATTGTTTAATAATGTTTCCAGAAAGTCATGTATTTATTTATTTATTAATAAATACTTTTATTATTATGGCATCTGGTAGTCACTAGGTAGTGTTGGGGTGTAACTTAAACTGGCAACTCTTTTAACTTTTTAATTTTTCAGTAGATTGCTTAGAATTAGTTTCAGAAAGTCCCTGCAATTATATTAAATTTTATTGTAATGGTTTTATTCTTACCAAATAGTAATAATAAATAATTGTATTTATTTGGTATAAAATAAATAGATTAGAATTATTACTTATAATTTTTCAGTGACAATTATTGCTGCTTAATAGTTTCAATAAGCCCCTGCATTTTTATTTTATATTATTTTGTTTTTTTAATGATTTTATTATTATTAAATAGTAATAAGGAATAATGCTATTTCTTTAATATTTATTTTTCAGTAGATTGACAGTTATCACTTAATAATGATTCCAGAAAGTCTCTGTGTTTTTTATTATATTTTATTATTCTTTTATTCCATTTCATTTAATTATTTATTATATTAATTTTATTATTAGTTAAATACTTATTATTTATTATTTATATTATTATATTTTTTATTATTATATTATTATTTATTAAATAGTAATAAATAATTTTTTTAGTTGGTAAAGAATACATATTGCTTAATTATGGTTCCAGAACCATTCCCTTCAATTAATAAATGTATTTATTTTAAATACATACTTTTATTTATTTGGTAGAGAAAAAAATAGATTAAAATTATTGCTTCATAATATTTATGAAAATAATTAATTAATTAATTAATTTATTTATTTATTACTAAATAAACAATACTTTTATTGATTTCGTATTATAAAGATTGCTTAATAATATATATTTTTTGGTTTGTTTATTTGTTCTAATAATTATTTATTATCATGAAGTAATAAATATAAATATAAAAAATAGAATTATATTTTAATGATGTAATTATTTATTTATTTATTTATTTCATATATATATATATATATATATATATATATATATATATTAGGGCTGTCCCCGAATAGTCGAAGATTCGATGCATCGATATGCGGAGCCTGATTCGACCACCGATCTCACAGTCAAATCTTCGCGGGTGAAACGAGCATCATACCATTTTGCCAATATGGGGGTGCTCAATGTCTAATTGCACACAGAACTACTGGTTTTACCGGTTATATTAAGTTATATACAGCCTTTGATTATGATAATGCAGTAAAAACAAAAGTGAAAAGAAAGAAGCGTTCAATAAATATTTTTAACGTGTTTGTGAATAAATCCAACCACCCCTGTGACTAATTTAATTTTCACTTTCCCTGATGCATGACGAGATGAGGACCATCTTGACGGCAGGGATGGCGGCGATCACACCGAACGCGTTTTTGCAGTTGGAGGCGCCTCTTTTGAATGGTTTTCTGTTGTCAGTGAGCGTTCTGCACGCTGTTTATGCGCCCCCGGCGCCTCGCGTTTTCGCCGCCTGCTGCGCCTCGCGTTTTGCAGGAGCGCTCTGAGCGCCTGAAGTTGGAAAAAAAAATCAACTCTGAGCGGAAAAACGCCCAACGTCATTCGCGTTCTTTTCCATTGTCCAATCGAATGAATGGAGAGGCGGGCCTTCTGTTGTGATGGCGAAAGTTTACCGTTGCTTAAAAAGTCCGGAGACTCCAAGAAATGGAGGAGAAACCTTTGGTGTCTATCGTGGGTAACCCGGAGCTGTATTATTTAGATTTTAGAGCGCTCGCGCTATAATCCTTTGAATTGACTGACAGGACAGCTGTTTTGGTCGTTGCTTAGCAACATAAAAAAACCGCAGCACACTGCTCTTTCATTAAAAGTCACCAAAAAAGGCAGTGCTGTGCGCCTCGCGTTTTTAGAACTAAAAGACGCGTTCTGTGTTTTTATTTAAACCTAAATAAGTTTGTCTGTCAGTTGGCAGGCAGTTTTGGTCGCTTATAAAATAAAATAAAAATAGTTTTACCCTCCTGCTGACTATAGTGTCGTGCCCCTCCCAACCCATTCACACACGCACATAAGCCTAGATGATTCGACTATCGGTCGACTATAGAAAGATTCGAAAATTCTGATTCGACTATGAAAATTCATAGTCGGGGACAGACCTATATATATATATATATATATATATATATATATTTTTTTTTTTTTGCATAATAATGTTTCAAGAAAGTCCCTCCAATTAATTACCTAGTTAATTAATTAATTAATTGAATAATAATAATAATAATTATTATTATTATTATTATTACTTCACAATAATATATATATATATATATATATATATATATATATATATATATATATATATATATATATATATTTTTTTTTTATTATTATTATTATTTTTTTTAATGATGTTGTTTATATGTATATTTAAAATTTTAATTATATTTATTATGTTTTTATTAGTTGGTATACAGTGTAAATGTACTCCCAAACATTCAGCACCTTTTGGCAAATGTAGTCAATCATATGAGTGTTGCATGAATACAGCAGAAAGACTAGTATGCTAGTATGCCGTCCCACATGCTAATCCAGTGTATAAAACTGTTTGTGTCTGGTAGTGACCCAGCATGCTCTCTGTTCTTGTGTCCTTGACACAGTTTGAGTCCCTACAGCTATGACGAAGGCTGCCTCTCCAACAGTCAGGATCACATCCCTCTGGCCGCCCTGCCCCTATTGGCCACCTCTGCACCACAGTACCAGGACGCCGTGGCAACGGTCATAGTGCGAGCCAATCAGGTCTACGGTGACTTCATCAAATCCCTGGAGGGAGCCACTTTCACTGGACAGGTCAGTGCTTTGGGTTTGCTCTCTGTGTTTATTTATGGATTATTTAAAAACTGTGTGCCAGAGAAACATGCATCTAGTTTTAGTCTGTTTGATGAAGAGTCTAACAATAACTTTTGGGATTAATGTGTTTTATTTACAGAAGAAGAACATGAAATTATGTGTTCTTAAACAAAATGATATCATTATTTTAATGTCATTGAGAATTGATTGGACTTCACATTTTTGTAAACTGGACGATAAAAGCTGAAAAATTCCATAGATTTTCACTGATCGAATCTTTAAATGTTTGACTTTTCAAATGCCAACTGTCAAACATTCAAATCTATCTAGATTAGCAACTAGCTATACATGTAATGTTCTAAAACATGCTAGCAACATGTTAAATTGTGCTAACAAAATGACAAAACGTAAGCCATGTGCTAAATAATGCTAGAAACATGCTAGCATGTTAAATTGTTAGCAACATGTTAAAACTTGCTAGCAATGTGTCATGCTAGAAACAAGCAAGCAATTATATTTGTTAAATCATGCAAGCAGCATGTTATAATATGGTAGCAGTGTGTTAAATAATGCTAGCAAAATGTTAAAACTTGTTAGCAGTGTGCTAAATCATGCTGGCAGCATGTTATAACATGTTAACAGTGTGTTAACTAATGCTAACAGCATGTTATACCATGTTAGCAGTGTGCTAAAGCATGCTATCAGTACGTTAAAACATGTTAGCAATGTGTTACAACATGTAAACATGTTAAAACATGCAAGCAGTATGTTAAAACATGTTAGCAATGTGTTAAAAAATGCCAAAAACATGTTAAAACATGCAAGCAGTATGTTAAAACATGTTAGCAATGTGTTACAACATGTAAACATGTTAAAACATGTTAGCAATGTGTTAGAAATGCCCAAAACATGTTAAAACACGCAAGCAGTGGTAAATCATGCTAGCAGCATGTTATAACATGGTAGCAGTGTGTTAAATGCTAGCAATATGTTAAAATATGTTAGCAATGTGTTAAAACATGTTAAAACATGCAAGCAGTGTGTTAAAACATGTTAGGAATGTGTTAAATAATTTCAAAAACACGTTAAAACATGCCAGCAGTGTTACATCATGCTAGCAGCATATTAAAACATGGTAGCAGTGTGTTAAATTATGCTAGCAATATGTTAAAATGTGATAGCAATGTGTTAAAACATGTTAACAGTGTGTTAAAACATGTACCAATGTGCTAAATAATGTCAATAATGTTAAACAAACGTTTAATTCATGTTAGAAACATCACAGCAAAATGCTAAAACATTAGCAGCATGTTAAAACTTGGTAGTGATATGCTAAATCATGCTAGAAACATTCTAACAGCCTGTTAAAACATGCTGGCAATGTGCTAATTCATGATAAAAATATTAACAAGGTGTTAAATCATGCTCGTAACATGTTAAAACAGGGTAGAAATATGTTAAAACATGTTACTAGTGTTAACTCATGCTAGTAACATGTTAAAACATGCTAGCAATGTACTAATTCAATAGAAACATTAGTAATGTGTTAAATCATGTTAGCGTCATGTAAAAACATGGTAGAAATATGTTAAAACATATTAAAACATGTTACCAGTGTTAAATCATGCCAGTAGCATGTTTCTATGGAATTAGCACATTGCTAGCATGTTTTAACAAGTTAACTAAGGTGTTAAATCATGTTAGTACCATGGTAAAACATGCTAGCAATATGTCAAATTATGGTAAAAACATCTTAGCAACAGTGACGCTATTATGGAAGTTTAAAGTGTTGTGTTAAGTTGTTTTTAAATGATAATTTTTTTCATTCGTTGCCCATCCCATGACTCTCTGTATGTGATGTAATGTTTGTGCGCAGGTGTGTCTGATTGGTGACTGTGTGGGAGGCATTCTGGGATTTGATGCTCTCTGCAGCAGCAACATCACCGTGTCAGAGAGTCAAAACAGCAGCCGACGCGGCAGCATTGTCAGTGTGCAGGTGAAACACACACATCCATAATAAATCACAAACTAACAGATGAGACAAATTGCATCCATTTGTATCTGTATGTCAATAAGTGTTATACATCAAAGACTTTTATTTCAGAAGAGCATGAAAGTGCTGTTTTCCATCACATGAGCCCTGTCATACTAATCACTGCTTCACTTCCTTTGCAGGACAATGACCTGCTGTCACCAGGGATCATTATAAACAGCTCTCACTGCTCGGGCTCTGGCTCGGGTTCGAACTCGGGGTTGTCTCTGGAGGGCAGCCGGCACCTCAGCCGCAGTAATATAGACATTCCACGCTCCAGCGGTCCGGACGACCCCAAAAAACAGCTGCCCCGCAAACGCAGCGACTCATCCACCTACGAGCTTGACACCATTAAACAGCACCAAGCCTTTCTGACCAGGTGAGCAGCAGCTGTAAGGTTGTTTATCATTTAAAGGTGCCATAGAATAGAAAACTGTATTTACCTTGGCATAGTTGAATAATAACAGTTCTGTACATGGACATGACATACCGAAAGTCTTAAACTTCATCGTTTCCTCCTCCTCATATATAAATCTGGTGTTTGCAAAAGACCACTGAAAAATAGGCTAATCCTAATATAACAGCGACTATGACGTAATAGTCTTGGGATCATTAATAGTTACGCCCCCAACATTTGCATCGCCCAATCATCAGAAGTTCTGCAGGAAGGCTATTGTGAAAAAACAAAGCAAAGACAATCGTGAAAATGGCAGATCAGGGGAATAAATGTTATGTTCCAGGTTGTGCAGGGGATGTTAAGTGCAGGGATGGGTTGGTGTCTGTACTCAGAAAGGCAAGGAAAACAAATAACGGGTTCTAATAAAATAAGGCGAGCCACTAAAGGGACACTGTTAGCTTCTTGCTAGCGGTAGCCTGTTACATTGCAGTACATAAGATTTCACTTACCACATAAACAGAGTAAGGAGAGATGATTACGTGGATGATGGCAAATGATTTACAGATCCTGAGTATCACTAACAAGCATCTAAACTTGTAAAATATGTGGTAAGTACTGTCGCTGTAGTGTAACGTTACACAGAGCTCGGCAATTGCAAATCAAAAGTGAAAGTAAAATGATCGCGCATTCAAAACGGCAATTTCAATGACTCGCATATTAATAGCGGCTCAGCTCTGGGATTAAATGTATATTTTCCTCCATGTGCGAGCTACTTAATGAGCCGCTCTGTGAAACAACCAATCCGAGCAGAGCTCATCATTATTATTCAGGAACCTTCCAAATAAGGTAATAACAGACCATTTCATTCTAGGGACAAATCCTAGGGTTGTAAATGCACCTGTAAAACCGTTTCTGGAGAATTTTTGCTCTTTCCTAAGTCATATACCTTCTATGTAGATATCAGAGAACAATTTAAAATATTGTATCAGTGCATTCTATGGCACCTTTAAGTGAATGAATCTGTTTATTTGTTATAATTATGTGCACAATATACTCATGACTGTGTATAGCATTTCTTCAACTTGTTGATTAAGCAGATAATATCAGATTTTATAATTATATTTAATAATATATTTATGGTCATGGATCTAGAAAGAGTAATATTTATTAATTAATTTCTTTTCAGTCCTGGCAGAGAGATGAAAAATCTTTAAAATTCATGCAAATTCCTTTGACAATTATATTATATTATATTATATTATATTATATTATATTATATTATATTATATTATATTATATTATATTATATTATATTATATTATATTATATTATATTATATATATTGTGCTATATTTTTATATTATGGAGAGTAAATATTTAATAAATTAATCAGTCAAAGTGGTTCAAAAATGCATCTGATTTATTAGCAGTTTAGTTTATATATATATATATATATATATATATATATAATATTATTATTATTATTATTATTTTTTTTTTTTAATTAAGATTGTAAAAAAAGTAACAATTATTTTCAGTCAATTAATCTAAATCAAAATTATTATTATTATTTAAATCAACCCTCCACTAAGCATAATTTTATTTTCACAAAACGTGATCTCTTCAAAATGTATTTTTAAAAATATATATATTTATTAGGATTGTAAAACCTTTTAAACTATTCTTTCAGTCAAATTCTTTAAGTCAGTCAAAATGGTTCAAAAATTTAAATGATTCTTAAGCAGATGTATTTAAATCAAAATTATTTAACAGAAAAAAAATCATCCAGTAATCATAATTTATTTGTTTATAGTCATGGATTTTTGTTTTGTTTTTGTTTTATTTTTGACAAAAAGTGTGAAATCTGCAATGGTTTATTTAAAAATGAATATTTATTCGGATTATAAAACATTTTAAATCATTATTTTTAGTCAAATCTTTTAAATTGATTGGTCAAAGTGGTTCAGAAATCTAAATTAATCTTTTGCAGATGATCATAAACATTTTGTTTATTGTCATGATTGGTGATGATGGTTAAAATTGAAAAACGTTTTAAATAATTAATTTGTCAAATTCTTTAAGTAAATCAGTCAAAGTGGTTCTTCTAAATGATTCCTAATCAGTTTATTCTAAATTTTCCAGTAATCATAAATTTTGTATTTATGGTAATGTATTTTTTTTGTCTTGTTTTATTTTTCATAAAATGTGTGAAATCTGCAGTTGTTAATTTGAAAATGAATATTTATTTAACTTCTTAAATCATTCTTTTCAGTCATATCTTGTGCAAGTAAAAATCTAAATGATTCTTTAGGAAAAAAAAAATTCTCTAGTAATAATGAACTTCTTGTTTATAGTCATTTCTGGACAAAAAGTGTGAACTGCGATAGTTTAGTTTAAAAATTAATACTATTTATTCAATTTTTTTTTACTGAATTATTAAAAATGCTAAAAAAAAAAATAGAATCTTTTTTTAAATAGTTTTATACGATACATTACCTGACATTTCTGACATCAGTGTGGTTGTAATAATGTATAATAATATAAATTGTGTGTATGTAGTCTACACTCCAGCGTTTTGAGGAACGATCCAGGTTCGCGTCGGTCCAGCAGCAGCACCATGCTGGAAGGAGGAGGCGCTCTGGGAAAGTTCGACTTCGAAGTGTCCGACTTCTTCCTCTTCGGCTCGCCGCTCGGCCTGGTCCTCGCTCTGAGGAAAACCGTCGTCCCTTCTTTGGACGGTGTGTTAACCTTGAATACTCTTAATATATAAGAGATAAGTGAATGAAATACTGTGCAGATTAAATGCTAAAGCGATCATTTAAAGTGTGACTTTGTTTTATGGATTACCAGGACTGTGTAATCTCTATTGTTCATGCTATTTTTGTTCTGAAGTTCAGTCTTTCAAATCTTTTAAAGGCTTTAAACCTATTAATCCTATAAGCAACTTAAATCAGAAAGTGAATAGTATGCTAACAGGAGTTTCCCAATCAAACATCTGTTATGTAGAGCACAATAAAACAAACACAAGGATGAACGTGTTGAGTTAAATATTGAAGGCATAACATTGCAAAAAATTCTTAGATTTTTTTTTACTTGTTTCCAGCCAAAATATCTATATATCTAGAACAAGCAAAATAATCTGCCAGTGGGGTAAGAAAAATTATCTTATTTCAAACAGAAAACAGTATTATTTTTCTTACCCCATTGGCAGATTATTTTGCTTGTTTTAAGCAAAAATTCACTTAATTTTGACTTGTTTTTACTGAAAACAAGAAAATAATTTTTACTTGTCTAGAAAATCCTTCTTGATTTAAAATTTTTTAGATATTTTGGCTGGAAACAGGACAAAAGTAAGAAAAGCATTTTTTGCAGTGTGAAGGATCATGTGACACTGAAGACTGGACTAATGAGGCTAAAAATTCAGCTTTGCATCACCGGAATAAATTAAATTTTAAAACATATTGACAGAAAACAGATATATTAAATTGTAATATTATTTCACAATTTTACTCTATTTTTCATGAGATAAATGTAGCCTTGGAGAGCAGTTTTTTTTTTTTTTTTTCAAAAAGTATAATTTTTATTTTTTTTTCCTTCTTTCAGTGGCTCATCTTCGTCCGGCATGCCAGCAGGTTTACAACCTGTTCCACCCAGCGGATCCCTCCGCCTCACGTCTGGAGCCCCTGCTGGAGAAGCGCTTCCACCTGATGCCACCGTTTAGCGTGCCGCGATACCAGCGCTTCCCGCTGGGTGATGGCCAGTCGGCGCTGCTGGGTAAGAGTGGAGAGATTTCTCAGTCAACAAGTTCACCTGCTATGACCCGGATTACACCTGCTGCTAATATATATATCTCGGGTGATCTGATCACCAGTGGTCAGACGAGACGGATCGTTGTTTTTCAGCTGCCATTAACATGCATATAAAAATCTGGCTCTTCTGACCACTCGTGATTGGATTTTGGGTGGACAGTCACTGATTTTGTGACTGCGTGACAGTGTTGTTTTACTATCATTGAGATACGAATATAGTTTTTGTTATTTTATTTTTTATTTGATTTTGTTATTTTATTTAGTTCATATTTTGATATATTTTAATAGTCTTTTTATAACGTTTTTTTTTTTTTTTTTTTAATAAAAGTTGTATTAATTTTGTTGTTTTTTTGTATCATTATTTATTTATTTTCTTAAGCATCAATGTATATATTTATTTTAGTTTTAGTACTAATCTAATTTTGTTTCAATTTTATTTTATTTATAATCTCTCTCTCTCTCTCTCTCTCTCTCTCTCTCTCTCTATATATATATATATATATATATATATATATATATATATATTTACAGTTTTATTTTTAGTACATAAGAAATGTTGCCTTGGCAGCTAGCTGAAAATAATATTTGTATATCATTTTTATTTTTAGATGTTCCATTTTTATCTTAAATTTAAATGGTTACAAATTTTGATGGGATTTTGTCTATATAGTTGTGTTTTGTATTTTTGACATTTGTTTGTTTGTTATATTTATATATATTTTTTTTTTCTTTTTCACAGTTTTAGTTTTAGAACATCCTTGTGCCTTGGCAACTACCCAAAATGAATATGTACAAAAAAATTGTTTTTAATTTCTTATCATAAATTGAAAGTGTTTCTATTTTTGTTGTGTTTTTGTTATTTATTTGTTTATTTATAATAGGTATATATATATTTTAAAATGAAATATTAAAATATTTTTTGTATAGAATATTTTAGTAAAAGAATATTTTCCCATTTTTATCTTCAATTTAATTGATTACTAATTTTGTTGGTGATTATTTATTTATTTATTTATTTGTTTTTAATAGTTATATATAGTTTGAAATTAAATATTAAATAAATGTTTGTATAGAATTTTAATTTTTTATATTTTCCAATTTTATCTTTAATTTAAATGGTTACTAATTTTGTTGGAATTTGTTTCTTTGTTTATTTATTTTTAATAGGTATATGTAGTTTTAAAGTAAATATTTAAATTATTTTGTATAGAAGTTTTATTTTTATATTTTTATGTTTTATCTTAAATTTAAATGTTTACTAATTTTGTTGGATTTTATTTGTTTATTTATTTATTTACTTTTAATAGGTATATATAGTTTTAAATTAAATATTAAATAAATTTTTGTATAGACTTTTTACTTTTTATATTTTCAATTTAAATGGTTACTATTTTTGTTGGTGTTTATTTATTTATTTCTAATTGGTATGTATATATATAGTTTGAAAATAAATGTTAGATTAATGTTTGTATAGAATTTTTATTTTTTATATTTTCCATTTTTATCTCCAATTTAAATGGATACTATTTTTGGGGTTTATTTCTTTCTTTTTATAAATGAAATGTTTATAAATTCTTATTTATTTTTAATATGTCTACAGTTTTGTTTTGTTTTTGTCATTTATTTATTTATTATAATTTTTTATGTTAATATAGGTTTTTTTTTTTTTTTTTTTTTTTTTTTACAATTTTAATACATCAAGGTAAACGTAATACTAGTTTTTTTAGAGATTTTTATTTCAAGTAACACAAATGTTTTTAATTTGTTTTCTAAAATGTCCCTGCTGCATACATCAGTCACTATGTAATATCTCACTTCATGTTACTAAAAATGCAAAATATGCCAAATAAGCCCAGAAAGCTGCGCATAAATAGCTAATTTACATATTTGTTTTAGTGCAGTGGATGATTGACAGGTAAGTAGCCAGTCCTGGATGCATTTGTACAAATTACAGTAGCATTTATACTACAAATGACAGATCACAGAGCATTTCAGACCTCGTTTGCACTTGAATTTGTCATTGCACGGTGAACCAGTGTAAACGAGGCCAATGTGTGATCTCCTGTATTATATTAATATTTTAATGGTTTAGTGTAGAAAAGCAGCACTTTGTAAAAGAGCATCGTCCATCACTGCAGTTTTGCCGTGAGTTTGCTTCACGACTGCTGTTCTCGTGTCACAGTTCGTGTCATTTCTGTCTGTTATTTGTCTTTATTTTCTGTTTCTTTGTCTCTCTCCCGTTCCCGTCGCTGTCATGTCTCCTCGTCCCTCATGCCGCTGGGTTTGACATGTGGCAGTGGAAACCATCCAGAGTAACCCTCACCTCCTGTTGGAGAGTGTGAGCTTTGCCGCCCAGCGCTGTCAGGATGGCATCAGCGAGACTTCCATTCCCGTCCCTGTGCTCAACTGGCAAGCCATGCCGGCCCCCGCCGAGTGTGTGTAGCCATTCCTGGTTTCTTGCATCCCTTTAGCGTAAACGCCCCTGTTGTGTGTGTGTGTGTGTGTGTGTGTGTGTGTGTGTGTGTGTGTGTCACTCCTGTGTGGCGTGTGCCCTCATTTCACACAAGCTGTGTTTGTGCGTCTGCTCTCACATTGATTCTCTGGTTTGGGCTTGACGATTTTGAGTTTCCACTGATTTCCTTCCACTGGTTGCTGCAATGTGGAACTGATGCTATTGAATTTAGAGGTGAAGTGTGTAATTTTTCAATATTAAAAAATGTATAACCATTTATAAGCCATTTACAGGTTGATTTGCACAAAGAGTGTTACGTGTTTGACCACAAAATCAAAAGAAGAAATTCATGTTTCTTTGTTTTTTAATATATATATATATATATATGTGTGTGACCCTGGACCACAAAACCAGTCGTAAGGTTAAATTTTACAAAACTGAGATATATACATCATTCAATAAATAAGCTTTCTATTGATGTATGGTTTGTTAGGATAGGGCAATATTTGGTCAAGATACATCTATTTGAAAATCTGAAATCTAAGGGTGCAAAAAATCAAAATACTGAGAAAATTACCAAAGTTGTCCAAATTAAGTTCTTAGCAATGCATATTACTAATCAGAAATTACATTTTGATAGGTTTACAGTAGGAATTTTACAAAAAATCTTCATGGAACATGATCTTTACTTAATTTCCTAATGATTTTTGACATAAAAGAAAAATCAATAATTTTGACCCATACAATGTATTTTTGGCTATTGCTACAAACATACCCCAGCGACTTAAGACTGGTTTTGTGGTTCAGGGTCACATATATATATATATATATAAATATTGTAAAGGCATAAATTGTAGTAATCTTACGCATTGTTTTTCACATTACTCAAAACTAAACAATAAGTAAATAAATAATTAAGTAAATATATATAAATATTTTTTTTAATTAATATTGTATATAAATTTTTTTTAGATATAATCTGTTTTTTCGATCGTTTATTAGTTAGTTATATATTTAAGTAATTATTTAAATATTACAATATAATAGAATAATCATTTTATATCATATGTATTATTATATAAAATGTAATGGAAAAGTGTGTAAAATCAATTATTTGATTATTACATTTTATTTAAAAAATATTTTGGTATATAAAGTATTTATTTTTATATATAATCTGTATTTTTGAATCTTTCATTGGTTATATATTTAATTAACAAATTGTTTTATTAAATACATTAAGTAAATATATATATATATATATATATATATATATATATATATATATATATATATATATATATATATATTTATTAATGTATTTTTTTTAGATATAATCTATATATTTTCAAACATTCATTAGTTATATATTTAAGTAATGAATTTTTATTTTATTTATTAACATGCTTACTATTTAATTTTTACTAATATGAATTGGACAAAAATATGCTTAAAATAAATATTAAAAAATACTTATTTTAAAATTAGTAATTAACTCAATTATTTAAGTATTGCAATATTGTTGAATATTAAAAATATATTAAAATTAAATTATTTTATATAATAATACTTATATGCTTAAAATGAATTTAATTCAATTATTTAAATATTACAATATAATGTAAGAAAAATTATATTAAAAATGAATTGCTTTATATAATATTTATATGCTTAAAATTATTTGTTCAGTTATTTAAATATTACAATAAAATAGAATAATTATTTTGTATAATATTTATTATATAAAATCTAATCTAGAAAAAAACAGTGCGTAACAATTTATGTATTTTAAAAATATTTTATATACACAAAGTATTTATTTTTTATATATAATTATATTTTTTTAAATGATTCATTAGTTATATATTTAAGTAATGAATTGTTTTATTTATTTATTTACTTGCTTACTCTACTTTTGAGTAATATGAGTTGGAAAGAAATATGCTAATGCTAATAAATTTTTTAATTCAGAATATAATAAATTACATTGGAATGTAATCATTTTTATATAATATTTATATGTTTTAAATAAATTAATTATATTTTTTGAATATTACAATATAGTAGAATATAGAAAAATTATATTCAAATTAGAAATTATTTAAATATTAGAATATAGTAGAATCATTTTATATATATGTAATGATTCATATTAACTTATTGCCAATTTTGGTTTGGGAGTGCTTTTAGAGAGAAATATTATAAAAAATAATGGTCCTTAAATTTCTAAATATTTCTTCTGTTTGATGTCAATGTAAAAAAAATAACATTTCAACCTGTGGGCAGTGTTTGGGAAACCTGTTTGGAAACCAGAATTATATTTTCAATTCCATTTAATTCCATCAGTGCTATATAAATGACACACTTCACCTTTAAAATGACAATAGATCACGGATAATAACACAAATCTTAAATCAAGCATCTTGACTAATGACAAATCCTGTTTCTGATAATGGGTTGCATGTGTTTTTGGTAGATAATGCCCCATGAAGCCCTCAAATAACTCTATCAACTGTTAATGCTCTAATAAATTCCTCCAGAACTGACTAAAATGGACTCAGGGGCAGTATTTACTTCTTTACCTCTTTATGGTTTTGTGTTTGCATCTTCTTTTCACTTCCTTTCATCATTTTGAATCAAATGGCCCTTTTACAAATCAATAGTGATGCATCATTTTAGCTCCGTCCAGAATCTAGTGAGATCACAACGCTGCCTTGTTCTAGATAGACTGCTGTCTAGATAGGCAGCTCACTAGGTTTTGGAACAGAGATTTAGTCAGTACTGAAAATTGTCTGATTTCTGGGCCCTAATTTCCCTGACAGTTCCCGATCTCTGTGAGTAATTGGTGGTTTTGGTCCTCACAGCGGACGCGATGCAGTCGCACAGCATAATGTTTGCGGATCACTCCAATCCTTCGTCTCCGGCATCCATTCCAGCCTTCCGTGGGGCGCGCAGGGCCAGTGAGACCAGCATCGCCAGCCAGGTGTCAGGGTTAGCGGACAGTTACACTGCCTCCAACATCGCCAACAGTAAGTGAACACATGCATACACTCGGTTAGAACAATACGATAATCTAGATGTCAGCTATAGCATATTGCAAGAGTGAAGTAATTGGTGTTTTTACCCCAAAACACATTTTTTTCATTTGCATTAAATATGGAATAAATGAATACATGAACATACACACTACAGTTTAAAAGTTTGGAATCTTTAATATTTTTTTTTTTTTGAAGTCTTTTATGCTCTCCAAGGCTAAATTTATTTGATCCAAAAAACTGTTAAAAACTGTTAAATATTATAAAATATTATTAAAGTTTAAAGAAACTGTTTCTATTTTAATGTGTCATTTATTCCTGTGATGGCAAAGAGGAATTGTCAGCAGCCGCTGAGCATGACTTTTAATTAATATGTTAATTTTGTGGTAGTACATACGTTTTTATATTTTTTTTACATTTAACATTAGTGATACCTTATTATTATTATTACTATTATCTTGAATAAAATTGTATGTAATTTATTTAATGTATTTAGTTTTTTATTCTTTAATAAAAAATAATAAAATGATATTATTATCAGTGTTGGAAACAAAAATATTAAGCATAAAAAACATTTAGTATTTTACAAATAATATTATTTCTGCAGATTTTATACATATATAATCTGTAATTATATATATATATATATAACATTACAGGTTATGAAATTGTTTTTATTGTATTTTTAAATTTAAATTAAATTAAAGTTATTCTTTTTTAAACTTTAAAAAATATTAAATAATAAAAGTTATTAAATATTATTGCAGTTTAAAATAACTGTTTTCTATTTTAATATATTTTAATGTGTCATTTATTCTTGTCATGTCAAGTCAGCAGTTATTAGACATGAATTTTAATGAGTAAAGTTAATTTTGCAGTAGTGCATTAATTGTTTTTATTCTATATTTTATATTTAAAATTAGTGATACCAAATCATTGTTTTTATTATTATTTTATTAGCTTTGATAAAATGTAATGTAATGTAATTGAATTTATTTATTTAATCTATTTAATTTATTATCTGTAATAAAAAAACTAATACAACGACGTTATCATTGTATCATTGTTATTTGATTAAAACAACATTAAGCATCAAAAACCATTTAGTATTATACAAATAACAAGATTATTTCTGCAAAATTGATATCTAATGTTATATATACACACACACACACACACACACACACACACACACATTGCAGTAGTGCATAAATAGTTTTTAATTCAATATTTTTATTTAAATATATAATATAATTATTGTTTAAAAAATGTATTTTATTTAATTTATTCAATTTATTTATCTTTAAAAATTGTATTTAATATTTGCTTTGTATAATTTTAATAATATATAAATAATATTACAAATAACAATATTTTTTCAGCTAAATATATTTATAATATAATGATTGTAATGATCTTATAGATCTTAAAAGATCTTAAAGTTGAAGAACAGCATTTATTTAAAGTAGAAATCATAGAAATCTTTGGCAACATAATTTGATCAGTTTAGTGAGTCTTTGCTAAATAAAAGTATTATTATTCTTATTTTTAATCTTACTTATCCCAAACTTTTGAACTGTAGTGCATCGTGGTTTTCGCAGAAATATTAAACCACAAAAAAAGGTTTTCAACATTTTAGTTCTGCAGATATAGCTAGGAACTATCACACATCATGTCATGTTCACCTTTTGACTGCTGTTGTTTTGATGTTGTTTTTTTCTCTAGTAGCGCAAGCATGCCAACTTAGTCTCTCCAAAAAGCTCAGTCTTTTGTCCCAATTGGCCCTTCCCTATAATAAAAGCGGCTCCCGAAGCCCTTCCCCCAAATCCAGCAAAGCGCAAAATAAGCTGCAGGTAGAAAGGCAGGATTCCAGCTGTTTGGATGATTCAGAGCAGAGCGTCTCTCTAGGCTTTGAGCCCTCACCCTCGCTCGCCTCAGACCCGCCATCACCATGTGTCCCGCTGGACATCGAGCAAGGTACTTGGAGCGTGGGTAGACGTCCGGTCACAGGGTCTCCCGGACCCTCCAGATGCACCCGCTCTCCTGTTTGCCTGCGTTTAGTTTCTACCATTACTGCATTCCCTGCAATCCCTCCTACTTCCTGTTTTAGCCTCCAAATCTTCAGCCTGTTTTCCTGCTGACCTTCCCGGCGCTGACGCCTTTGTTTTTTCGAATTCATGCCCCTTCCCTTTGAAGCTCAGCGCTGGCGCTCTGGTTCTTCATCTCCTGAACCCTGAGCCGCTCTGGGTTTGCTCTGAATGATGAAAACCCTCTGAAGATGCTTTGAAGGATGTTGACTTGTCTTGCTCCCATTATCTGGCTGTGCATCATGCTTATGGCCTGTATGTCTTTTGTTAGCAGGCGCTTATATGTAAGGATGGGAATCATGAGGAATTCACTGATTCTGATTCCACTAAATTATTATTATTATTTTTTTAGTGATTTTGATGATGCTGCCCCACACAATAAGTGGTCCTAACTATATATTAAGCAAAATTATTAAAATTAAAGATTATTACAAATTTGTCTTTATTACATTAGAATATACTGTTTTTGGTAACACATGCAAATAATAATATTATTTATATATTATATGTTTATACAATATATTATTTATATATTAGTCTTACTAATAAAAAAATAACATCACAGGTCATATTATTATGCTAATAATTTAATATTCACCAAATATTATAACTTAATATTATATTATTTGGGTGATACTTAAGGCTAGTAAGGAAAGTTACTAACTATGAATTTTGCATAGAAATCAGGGGCAATTGTTAGTTTTGGGGTAATGTGACATTATAATAATGTATTATTATTATTAATATTATTATTATTATTATTATTATTATTATATTAAAAATACAGCTCAGGGGCAAGAATTTTTTGGTAGTACATAATTTATTTTAACATTAATATTATCATTATTATTATTATTAATAATTCAGAAATGAATTGCAAAAATATTATTTACATATTATGCAGATAATTATGATTTTCCCATACAGTTTAGGGGCATGAGTTGTTAATGTTCAAATTATTTTAACTCTTTTTAAAATTATTATTATAATTACTATTATTATGCAAATAATTATGAATTGTTTGGTAATATAGAAATTATTTTAACCAAATTATTATTATTAATCATTAATTAAAAATTAATTTCCAAAATTTTTTGCATATTATTACGCAAATAATTATTTATTTTGCATACAAATCAGGTGCAATGAATTGTTTTTTTATTTAGTTAACATTAGTCTAACCAAATAATAATAATAATAATAATAATAATAATAATTATTATTATTATTATTATTATTATAAAAGTAATTATGAATTTTCCATACAAATCAGGTGCATGAATTGTTGATTTTGTGCTAATGTATAAATTGTTTTATTATTTATTTAAAATTAGTCTAACCAAGTTAATATTATTATTATTATTATTGAATATCAAAAAATATATTTTGCATATTATTATGCAAATAATTATAAATTTTGCTTACAGATCAGGGGCATTTATAATAAATTTTTTTGGTAATGTATAAATTGTTTTATTATTTGTTTAAAATTTCTCCAGCCTTATTATTCTTAGTATTAATAATAATAATAATAATAACAGTAATAATCATAAAATTAATTTAAGAATATTATTTGCATTTCATTATGCATTATTATTATTTATAATAATAATAATAATAACAACAACAGTTTTTTAGAAAATAGTCTAACCAAATTATTAGTATTATTAAAAAATATAATTGCAAAAATATATATAATGCATTTATTATTATTTGCTTATTAATATGATATGATTATTATTATTAGGCAAATAATTATGAATATTTATACTACTACTACTAAAAATAATAATAATTTAATTATTAATTAAATATTTGCATTTTATTATTCAAATAATTGTCAAATTTGCACATAGATCATGGGCATGAAATGTTAATTTTGTGGTAATGTATGCATTTTTATTTATTTATGAAAAATGTGTCTAGTCTATAATAATAATAATAATTATTATTATTATTAATAACAATAATCATAAAAAAATGTATTTAAAAAAATATTATTAGCATTTTTTATGCCAAAAAAATGTGTATAGTACAGGGACATTCATTTTTCATTTTACTGTAGTGCAAATGCAAAAATGGTTTTTATTGCATAATTTTTATTAGTAATTTTCTTACCAAATTTTTAATAATAAAATTAAAAAAAAAAAAAGTCAGAATTTGTTTTTAACACTTGGAGATTTAATAATCTACAGATTTTTTTAAAAGAACCACTTAATAAGAGTAATTTGTTTGTGAATCTTTGTGCAACCAGTGAGGACGTCGCAATACAAGGAAACATTATCTGATAATTGTCTTTTTTCACAACCCCCAATCTTCCCAGTCAAAATAGAACCAGTTTTAAAACAGAACTGGTTTTCGATTCCCAATCCTACTTGTAGAGAACTATAGGCCATTCAAGAACACTCAACCCCCAATTGAAAGAATTGCAAACCAAAAGCAGGGTTGTGTTCTTGAGTGTTTTTGCAATGGGTCATGGGAGGAAGCAGACAAGAGATGCGCACTACAGCCTCGCAAGGCCCAGTGCACATTACCAAATGACAACTTTCCATTTCTTTACTTCCTTTTGAGCCCCTGAAGCAATCCTGCATCACATGTCCTCCTCCTGTCCTAGAACCAGCAGCTGAAACGTTCATAAATTATGTACAGATGAAAGAGAAATCTGTAATGGCATGTGAAGCTGTCGTTGTAGCGCTAATGGTTTGGACAGGCATGACTGAATGTCCCGTGTCATCTCTCCTGCAGTCGCTGCGCGCTGGTGGGGCACGAAGCGCATTGATTTCGCCCTCTATTGTCCTGATGCTCTGACAGCGTTCCCCACCGTGGCTCTACCTCACCTGTTTCACGCCTCCTACTGGGAATCCACGGACGTTGTGTCTTTCCTGCTCCGACAGGTGACGATTACCATATGATTTAAGATTATAAAATGTTAATTCTGCTTAAAGAAATATTCAGGGCTATTTTCAACCAGAAACATCCCCTATGCAAGCATGCAGTAATGCATAAAAGCAGAATATTTCTTAAAAAAGAGCAGCTCTTCTAGGATAACTGTCCATCGTTGATTGTAATAAAATTAGACAAATAATATAATTTTTTTCTGGCTTTTATTAAAAGAAATTTAATGTAATTATTTAATTTTTTTCATTTATTGTATTTTTTTTTTTTTTTTTTTGCATTTTACATTTATTTAAAAATGTTTAGAAGGGTTATTATAAAATGATTTGTTTAGTCTTTATTATATATTATATTTTATTATATGAATCTTTATTTTTCATACCGTTTAAAGAGCAGTTATCATAGAAAAGCCTTTCTTTTTAATCAAATTGGGATAATATAATATAGTTTCTGATGTATTTTTCAAATATTTTAAATATTTTTTTTATTTAATTTTATTATAAGGCAATTTTTTTGTGTTTATAGATTTTTATTTAGTTATTTTAATATGTTTATGTTGATTTATTTTCTTTATTACATTAAACTTGTTTTTGGTAACATTTGAATGTAATAAAATAAGGGCAGTAATCATAGAAAAGCCATTCCTTTTAATAAAGTTTTTTCTATTTTTTATTTTATTAGTATGTTATTTTTTGTTTATACATACATATACGTTTTATTAATGCATTTAAATAACTATTTAATAAATTTTTGCAAATAACTTTTATTTATTTTATAATTATTGTATTTTTTATTTATACAATTCTTTTAGTTATTTAAGTGTTTAATTGACTATTATATAATTGTTATATTAATTATATTAAATTTTAAACTTAATGTTTTTGGTAACATTTTAATGTAATAAAATAAGGCCAATTATCATATAAACATTTTTAGCTTTTATTTTCTTGTTCAATTATTTTATCAGTATGTTATTTGTTTTTTAAACTTGAATACATATACATTTTGTAAATAAATTTCAAATACTAAGTTAAAAATAAATATTTTTTTAAAATAATTTTGTATTTATTTTATAATTATTGTATTTTTTTTATTTATACATTTCTTAAGTTATTTAAATGTTTATATAATTATTATCTTTATTAAATTAACCTTTAATGTTTTGGTAACATTTTAATATAATAAAATAACGGCAATTACCATAGAAAAGCCATTCTTTTAATAAATATCTTTTAATAAATATAATTTATAATGTTTTTTATTATTATTTTTTTAATTTATTATTTTATTTTAGCATTATTTAATGTTATTTTTTGTTTATACATACATATATATATATATATGTATGTATGTATGTGTGTGTGTGTGTATGTATGTATATATATATATATATATATATATATATATATATATATATATACATTTTAGAAATACATTTAAATTACTAAATAAAAAAGTGTTTTTTTAAATAAAGTTTATAATTATTTATTTTTTATTTATTTTTAAAAATTCTAATCGCAAAAAAATAAAAATTAATTTAGAAAAAAATGCAATTTGGTGATACTTTTATTATTTTTTTTACTATTTATTTATTTGGAATATACAACGGATACTGCAATATGAATACATTTACTTAATTTTAAAATTACTTAAACGTAATTATTAGTGCATAAATTATTTTTAAATGCATAACTGCTAAAAGTTGTATTTTACTTACCAGTAAGACAATTGTCCTAATGAAATTGGGCAAGTATCATTTAATTTTTTATTTTTCTGGCTCTCAGGTGATGAGGCACGAGAACTCTAGTATTTTGGAACTCGATGGGAAAGAGGTTTCAGAATTCACTCCGTCCAAACCGCGGGAGAAGTGGATAAGGAAGAGGACCCACGTGAAGATCAGGGTGAGACGGCCACCTCAGCATCTCTGAAATCCCAATTTGCTGTTAAATCCATTAAGGAAATGTTGCTAACGTAAAAGATGTGTTTGTGTTAAAGAACGTTACGGCAAACCACCGCGTGAACGATGCCGTGTTTACAGAGGACGGCAATCAGGTGGTCACGGGGCGCTTCATGTACGGCCCGCTGGACATGGTCACACTGACAGGAGAGAAGGTTTGTGACTTACAAGTGCCAATGAACCTTAACTTCACTCACTTTCTTCAGAAAATGTCCAAATCTAGTATTGCTGTTATCTACTTAATGACATCTAATTTTTGTACTGATTTCTAGGTGGACATCCACATCATGACCCAGCCTCCGTCCGGTGAGTGGGTGTATTTCACCACAGAACTGACCAATAGCAGTGGCCGGGTTTTCTACACTATTCCCGAGAGCAAGCGGCTGAGCATCGGCGTGTATCCCGTCAAAATGGTGGTCAGGTATGTCTGAAGGTCTGAAGTCTACATGCATTCTGCACACAAACGCTTGTGTTTTCATCAGTTGAATGATATTCTCTGTGTCTGAAGGGGCGACCACACATCTGCTGACAGTTACCTGACGGTGCTGCCGCGCGGGACTGAGTTTGTTGTGTTCAGCATCGACGGCTCTTTTGCTGCTAGCGTGTCCATCATGGGCAGCGACCCTAAAGTGCGAGCTGGAGCGGTTGATGTGGTCAGGTGAGATATTTCTTTATGAATTTATAAACCCTATGAAGCCTGCTGTATCATATTTGATATGCAAATGTCTCTTAATGATCAACATAATGGAAACTTTACTGAAAAAACACACTATCTATTACATGCTGACAGTTTAGACTTTTTTTAAGAAAGTAAAAGGCCTTTTAGTATGAATGTGAAAACATCTGGTTGTGGTCCATGTCTTTTTGCTGTGAAATCATGATTTTCATAAAGTAAACAAGAGAATAACTTGTATTGTTAGTAATATTTAAAAAATAATTACAATTTTTTTTTCTTTATACATTTGTATTTAATTATTTAAATACATTTTAAAGGCTATTTTATTATATTAAACTTTACTGTTTTTGGCAACATTTTAATATAATAAAATATTTTATTAGTGTGTTATTATTTATATTTACTTATTTATTATATTTATTTATTTAGATGTTTAAATATTTTAAATATCTCAACAAAAAAATACAAATAAAATAAATACATTTGTTAAAATGATGTTTCTATTTTTTTTCATTTTTATTTATTTATTTTTATTTTAAAAGGGACAGTATGCATTAATTAACGTAAGTAAACAAGTCTACTATGTAAATGTACCAGATTTAGCTATTCAGGCTCATTTCCATCTGCAGTCCCTGGCAAGTCCAAAAATACACAGAAAAACATTTAAATTTATTTGATAATAATATTTTTTTTTATTTATAGTTTTTTTTTTTTTTGTTATTCAAACATTTAAAAAACTATTATATAATTGTTATCTTTATTATATTAAACTTTACTTGCCAAACAATTATAAAAATCTAATTGCAAAAAGATAATGTTAATGTATTTAACAATGTATTTAATGTATTATATTGTTTGTATTCATACATCTCAGTGTTTCCCCTACTATTATCTTAGGGGGGCGGTTAAATATGTTTAAAAGACTACTGTAAAATTGTTATTTTTGTTATATTAAATTTTACTGTTTGGTAATATTTGGTGGCAATGTAATAAAATAAGGGTAATTATCTTGATAGCTGTTAATAGTTTGATAGTTCATATTTTTATAGCATGTAAAAGGTATTTTAGTATAAATCTAATTTTTAATGATTTTCATGAAGTAAATGTACAAATAACTTTGAATATTTTTTAGCAATATTTTAAGATGAAAACTTGATGAACATGCATATTCTTTTAGAAAAATCGTGTTAAAATATGTGTATAATCATCAAATATCAATCAAATATGATTATCAGGCTTTTGAGGAATGTTTATTTGTTTATCTCTCTGTCATCCTTGTATCGCATTGCTTTATATGTGTTGAAACAATATGTGATATCAGCATCTGCTCCAGATTGCATATTTCTGCCCAGTTTGAGGCTTTGAATATAATGTAGGTGTAGGTGTGAGCTCCAAATTGTCACTGTATCACACTATATGAGCCATAAAAACCTGTAGTATAAAATATGATGCTCAACAATAAATATTTAGTCTAAAGGTTCAATAAACAGCTACATTTCAATCAAAAATCTGAGAATTATTTCATGTCAAATGACGGTGGTTGGTCCTGTTTCAGGCACTGGCAGGATCTGGGTTACCTGATAGTGTACGTGACAGGGCGTCCAGACATGCAGAAGCAGCGCGTGGTGGCCTGGCTTTCACAGCACAACTTCCCTCACGGGATCGTGTCGTTCTGTGACGGGCTCGTACACGACCCCCTCCGACACAAAGCCAACTTCCTCAAGTCTCTCATCACAGAGGTGAGAATATACATAGACACCTTCCTGTTTGGGGGTGCAGTTTCGTCTACTACACATATGGAAGTATGCGTGATGCTCGAGGTGTTTTCAGTAGCAATTGAATGGATTGTAATTGATTCGTGATCTATATGGGCCTATATAATATAGTGAAAGTAATTTTTATTTTAATCATTCCAGAGAAAGCAAAGGAAAAGGAGAACTCTATTTGTTACTTGCACACTGTTATCTGTTTACAGCCACACACACATGAAGCACGTACACGCAGAAAGGGTGTTTTTCAGACGGAGCACGAACACCAAACTGAATCCTCTTTCGAATCTCCTTCACTCCTTGCTTTATACACATAAAATTATGACAAAATATCAATCGCTCGTCAATCGTCTTAAAGGAGTAGTTCACTTTCAGAACAAAAATTTACAGATAATGTACTCACCCCCTTGTCATCCAAGATGTTCATGTCTTTCAGTCGTAAAGAAATTATGTTTTTGAGGAAAACATTTCAGGATTTCTCTCCATATAATGGACTTCTATGGTGCCCCTGAGTTTGAACTTCCAAAATGCAGCTTCAAAGGGCTCTAAATGATCCCAGCCAAGGAGGAAGCGTCTTATCTAGCGAAACGATTGGTTATTTTCTAAAAACATTTACAATTTATTTACTTTTTAATCTCTACACACACAGAGCTAGATAAGACGAGCATTTGAGGTTAAAAAGTATATAAACTGTGATTTTTTTTTTTTTTTTTTTTTTTTTTTTTTGAAAATAACCGATCGCTTTGCCATATAAGACCCTTTTTTCCCTCGTCTGTGATCATTTAGAGCCATTTCAAGCTGTATTTTGGAAGTTCAAACTCGGGGGCACCATAGAAGTCCATTATATGGAGAGAAATCCTGAAATGTTTTCCTCAAAAAGCATAATTTCCTTACGACTGAAAAACGGATGTGTATCGTCATATTGGATTCGTGCATCAGGTCTTAATGAGTCATCAGCTTATAAACATAACTGCTACTGTCATAATGCTCAGTACACAACAAAACACATTTTTGACAAAGATGAATCTCAATTTAATTTCTAAAACACTATGCAATGTTATTTTACACTTAATTATTACATTTCTGTACATGAATACTACCGAACTCTTTTAGGCCAGTAGTTTTTGCTGGGGTATCGAAAAAGTACTTAGCTTTGAATAATGGAAAGCAAAGTTTTTACTGATCTAAAAAATGAAATTATGAGATTTGTGATCCATTAAACCACTAGTTTTCAGTGTCTGTGTCTCAATGTATGAACACATGAACTTCATTTCCTGAGCTTCACTTCAGAAATGATGACAGAATATATCATCATTGTACAGTAAAATGTACTTCCCAAAGTAATAATGTAAACTGTATAAATTTGTATACAGACTGTATAAATGTTACGCAGTATACTTGTTTAATATGGATAAAACTAACAAAAAATATATTTTAATAATTACTAATACAATTCTATAATATATATTATTAATATTATTGTAAGGAATTTCATGCAACCAAGATATTTTTTATGTTTTCATTTATGCAGTATACAAGTTGTGTAGTGCATCACTTTATTTGATTTTTGTAAATTATTTTTTTTTTTTTTCCATTTAACTGCATTTTTAAGGATTTTTAAATAAACTTTTTATAATAAATTTGTATTGAATCATTAAACAAAATTTGGAAGGAAATGGAAAACGTTATTTGGGAAAAAATAAAACTTTGTGGGGATTTAATAGGTCCCTATAGAGATTTAATTCCTCATTAATGGAATGAAATAAATATTCTCGTAAATATCAAATGATGGGGAAATAAGTATGGTGATTAAAGGATTAGTTTACTTCCAATTTACTCACTTCATGTCATCCAAGAAGTTCATGTCTTTCTTTCTTTAGTCGAAAAGAATTACATTTTTTGAGGAAAACATATAGTGGACTTCAATGGATTGAAGGTTAGAAATGCAGTTTCAGTGCAGCTTCAAATGGCTCTAAAGATCCCAGCCAAGGAATAAAGGTCTTATCTAGCGAAAAAAAATAAAATGTATATACTTTTTAACCTTAAATGCTTGTCTTGTGCTAACTCTGCAATGCACATGCGTACTCTGTGCAATTCAGTTCAAAACAGCTAGGGTCGGTTAAAAAACTCCATCTCATTTTCTCCTCCAACCAATCTGAATGTGCAAAAAAGGTCAAACGGCCTTTACAAAAAATGGTAAAACAGTGATGTAGGACGATTTTGAAGTTGGAGGATAACCATTAAATTGAGTTTTTTGACATACCCTAACTGTTTTGAACCGGAGTGCACGGATTACGCATGCGCATCGTAGAGCTTGTACAAGATTTGTTTTAGAAAATAACCAATCGTTTCACTTTCACACAATCATTATTCCTCGGCTGGGATCGTTTAGAGCCCATTGAAGCTGCATTAAAACAGCATTTTTAACCTTCAATCCGTTGAAAGTCCACTATATGGAGAAAAATGCTGGAATGTTTTCCTTAAAAAACATAATTTCTTTGCAACTGAAGAAAGATAGACATGAACATCTTAGATGACATGGCGGTAAATTACCAGGAAATTTTTATTTGAAAGTGGAGTAATCCTTTAATATTTGTAGCATGCCAACTGAGATTTGTTCGTTCGGGACAGTGCACATTAATGAACAATCTAACATTTCTGTACAGACTGTAAATGAGCCAGGTTGTAGCATAAATGCTAATTTTCACCTGTGAAAATGAGATGCAGCCAGTGATCAAAACAAGACCATAATACAACAAGAAAGGTGTATAAACATATCTTAGACATATATTGTTCCAGTCTTTGCTTATATTTAAACTGTTTAATCATGTTTAAAGATTATCCTGCTCTTTTGTAGGCACATATGAAGATCTTCGCTGCCTACGGCTCCACTAAGGACATCTCTGTGTACACGTCACTGGGTCTGCCGCCATCACAGATCTACATCGTAGGGAGACCAACCAAGAAAATGCAACACCAGTGTCAGGTATCTTTGTGCACAGTTTTTCCTCTAAGCTTTTTTATGCACTTTCATTGACCTCATTTTCTCTACAGTTCATTGCCGACGGCTACGCGTCTCACCTGTCCCAGCTGGAATACAATCAGCGATCGAGACCCGCCAAAACCGGCAGCACTCGCATGGTCCTGCGGAAAGGCAGCTTCGGGCTTGGCGGCAGCGGGGATTTCCTGCGGAAGCGCAATCACTTGCTGCGCACCATTTCCTCACAACCCACATCCTCCACGCCGCCCGTGCAAATAGGACGTCCCGAACGCGCGCAGAGCCAATCGGAGTGTGACCGCGAGCGGGCCGAACGTGCCCAGAGGAGCATGAGCATTGCCGCCGGCTGCTGGGGCCGAACCAGCAAACTCGAGGGCGGAGCCCTGAGCCCAAAATAGGCTCCACCCACCGGGTCCAAAAATCTGGAGGCACGTCGTTCTGGAGGCTGCAAAATCGGACACGACGAAATCTCACAGTATTACAACAGACTCTGTGAGCCAACCTCACGGCATTGCATGGGAATTGTTTTTCGTTCATGTTTTAGTTTTGTTTTTTAATCCGGCAGCCAAACATTTTCCAGAAATCTAGCGCCTTAAGCATCGCTCTGGGTCGTGGCCCTCGCCTCTGACTTGATTGAATGTACTGTCGGGACTGAAAAACGGATCGTTTGGGTGGGTATGGACTTCTCCCGCTTCTCCTATCATTCCCCTTCCGGTGTCCCCACACATGTAAATATGTGCCTCCTCTTACCTGCTCAGGGTAGCCATGAACTCGAGGAGCTGATAAGACCCAGAGGCCATTTCACATGGGTTTTGCGTTGGGCCGGCCCATCCCGGCAGCCTCTCCGAGTCCAATCCCAGCAGCATTTGGCAATAAGGATCCAATCCCATCACACCAAACTCCGTCTGCAGGCCTTAACTTCACATTTAGAGCACGAATGAACTCTCAAAGGAACAACTATCCCTTTACAAGGCCATCTGCTCGCAATACCTCCGGCATGGGCTGCTGGGTCACGTTTCTTTCTTTCTCGCCGTTTCGTTCACTTCTGAGCCACCGAACGCGATCGTAAGCACACGTTAAGCCACATCCGCTGAAGTGAAACTTTTTCCGCTGCTGCTGTCGCTGTCGACGTGAAGAGAGTTTCCCATCGAGCTCGCTGTATTTGCATGGCGGACAGTTTTTCCAAGATTTCGCTTAATCATTTCCTCTTTGAGGTCCTTTGCACTCATTTCCGGGAGCGGTTAGGCTCGCTCGATTCGAACGGCCAAAACGATTCATTTCGAAAGCTGTAGTTCTGCAACTGCATAACCTCATTGTTTTTTTGCACTAGTGGAATAGTGGAGGTCCTTGTTACCATCTCATGTCGCTACATAACGTTGGTGTGTAGTACATGACCCTTTTATTTATGGCAGGGTATTTATATATAGGAAACGGCGACAACAAAGCTCAAGCAAAGTGCCAAAACCATGGCAGGATCATAGGAACCCGAACACGTCCCGACGTTCCCCATGCATTGTAGCAACGTCCCCCAAGCGTTTCGATGGCACATGTATAATGTTTTTAAGATTTTAGATCATTTTAGATCAACTTCAGTCCTTTAAAACGTTCAGTTATCTATGATATTGTCCATATGTTCATATGTAAGTGATTGAGGTATATAGAAGTTGTGCTTTTAATTTTCGCGATTTTAGATCGGACGGCAAGACAGAGTTCGTCTGAATCACAAACACACTGGAATAGCCATGCTGCATGTGCGGACTCAAACCGAGAGACTTCGAACATAAGCCAGGATGTTCTGAATGGGACTTCAAACAGTGTAGATACTGTAAAGATGTAAATTTCACTATATAGGATATGTTACGGTCAGAATTTATTTATTTCTGTAGCTTCATAAGATGATGGATATTTCAGGTTTCCATGTGTTGCTTTATTCCTTTGTCCAACAGTTCTGAAATGCTTCTTTTAACGGACCAATGACGTGTCTCCTTGTGCATAATCCTTGACAGTGTTTCCGTAGCAAAACTCTAGACGACGCCGCCGCCACCGCCACCGCACGGACAATCAGTTCAGCAAGGAGCACGTGTACAACAACAACGCTCTTATTCTGGAGACCTCGCGCTCTGGAAACCGGTTTATCGAATTGAAATTTCCACGTAATGTGAATCGGAATGTGAATGTGGTTCTGTGAGAGATTCAAAACGACTCCAAACAACTCGGTGCTGTACAATGGCATTCGGACTGGTGTTACTAGTCTTCACAGGTAAAGTTTTAACGCGTCTAGTTTGGTACTAGACATCAGGGTTCTCAATTGAATATGCTGAAAGGTTTGTGAACTTGATATATCTAGGTCATCTTGGCTGTTGGCTTATGATTTGAATTTTAACCACTGAACAAATTCTCAGTCTGGGAATGGCAAATTTCTGTTACGTTATTCCACACACACAGTTTTCAAGCTACTTTCCACCAATGTTGGGCAAGCTGATGCGCTTCGTTGAGTTTTATTTCCAAACTGTAGATGCATCGCAGGGAACCGTACGACGACATTATTCGTGCCACAGTTTTTACGCGGCAAGCATCCATCCGTTGAAACATCCGCGGCCTCGCTTGTAGGCCGGCGTGCAAGTATTATATCTTCAGATTATAGCCACTTTTGTACTTTGCATGACACAGAAGAGCTTTCTTACACTTTCCTGTACTCTTCAATAATGGGCCACACTACAAACCTCCGATTTATAGTTATTCCGATTATGCTGTTGTCTATATAAGATCATCATATCAATTGTTCCTACCAAATATTTAAACGATCCTAGCGTTAATCCCAAATCCAGTCATATTTTTTTAAAAACTGACATATATTAAAAGACGTATAAATACTGGTAAAATGTTGACATCTACAGTATTTTTGAAGATATGTGAATGCTGATGAGTGTGCACAGGTGTTTCACAACACAAGCGCGTTGGATGACATAAATATGGCGAAGTGTCTCGGAAGTATCCTGTTTTGTGCCCATCTTGTTTGTTGCCAAAACTTTCAGATTGCTGTACAAACCATTTCAAAAGAAATCACTTTCCCAGCTACTTTTCGATGATGAATGGAGACGTACTGCAGGTTCATTTTACACTCCTGTTGACGTACTGATCTGGACTGACTCGCTCCTTTACAGTTTTCTTACCAGGTCGGTGGTTCAGTGCTCTCATATGTATAACTGTATGTACTGTGGATTAAATACAGTTGGACAACTGTGCAAGTTTCTTGTGATTCATCATTACCCTGGAAAAAACTGTCTTAAGTAGCATGGGTGTATTTGTAGCAATAGCCAAAAATACATTGTATGGGTCAAAATTATTTATATTTCGTTAATGCCAAAAATCATTAAGATCATGTTGCATTAAGATATTTTGTAAATGTCCTACTGTAAATATATCAACACTTATTTATTGATTAGTAATATGCATTGCTAAGAACTTCATACTTGAAAGAAATTAATATATAGAAATTATATATTTTAATTTTTAGTATTTTCCACCTGATAGCACCATTTTCTCAGGTTTCTGTCTTCTGGGGGGGGGAAAATGGCCAATTAAATTGAACTTATATAATTATAATTGTGTTTGTGTATTGGTATAGATATCAGAGTGTTGGTATATATTGAGAAATTTGAGAGTGTGCCAAGTTTTTTCTCTTTTTTTAATTTAAATAAAAAACATCAGTAGCCTATGTAAACAAACCAACATTCAAATGGTTAAAATCCTGAAAAGGAATTTAACCATTAAAATATATAGTTTTAGTATAATAGTAAAATATTTGTATGTAATATGTAACCCTAGATCACAAAATCAGTCATAAGGTATATTTGTAGCAATAGACAAAAATACATTGTATTTGTCAAAATGATCTATTTTCTTTTATGCCATAAATCATTAGGATATTAAGTAAAGATCATGTTCCATGAAGATATTTTGTACATTTCCTACTTTAAATATATCAGAGCTTAGTTTTTGATTAGTATATGCATTGCTAAGAAGTTCATTTGGACAATTTTAAAGGTGATTTTCTCAATATTTAGATTTTTTTTGCACCCTCAGATTACAGATTTTCAAGTTGTATCTCAGCCAAATATTATCATGTCCTAACAAACCATACATCAATGGAAAGCTTATTTAGCATTCTGATTCAAAAATGTACCCTTATGACCAAGGCCACATATTTTTTTTATTAATTTTTTTTTTGACACAGATGCTTTTGTCACTTTGGATATTAACCAAAATTAGTTATGAATGAATAAATAAATGAATTTTGATTGTCATTGTGCACCCAGGAGTACAGAACAACTAAATATTGTTAGCAGGTCTTTTGGACATCAGATAACAAATAAGGAACAATACGTAGTTAAAAAAAACTATAAACAACACAAGAGCGCACCTCTGCCATGTTGGATTCTTTCATTGCACTGTTTGTATATAACTATTATTTGTGCCTCATGCCTTTTAGGGAGCTATGCTGTAGCTACATAACATTTTGTGTAAACTTGCATTCTTATTATTTTCTTGATAAATTAAATTATTAAATGGGATTTTAGGTTGCAGTAAGCGCTTTCTGAGAAACAGCTGAAAATTGAAATCCTTGTTGAAAAAAAACAGCATATGCTGGTTAGGTATGTTTTGGTGCTGGGATGCTGGTTTTAGCTGGTTTATGCTGGTCCTTGACTAGTAAGGACCAGCATAAACCAGCTAAACCAGCACCAAAACATACCTAACCAGCATATGCTGTTTTTTTTCAACAGGGATCCAAACAGCCAACAAACAATTTTTGAATATGTTATCTGTTTTGTGTGTGTGCTAAAAAAAAGTGATGTTCGTGTACAATCCTGGCTGTTTAAACACTTTTGCCACTACTTTTCAGAGAAAGTTGCTAAAGGAAGGTTAATTTGTTGCTAAATCACGATGATATCATTGCGTAATCGAGACAAAATTGTCACATATATTGTATATCTGTTCATTTAGATTTGTTGTTAAAATAATATAAAATATAAATAACTTTTTTTTAAATACATTCAATTATTAAACACGTGCACATTTTTGAATGATTAAAATGTAAAGTTTTTTTAATAGATAGTAAATTAGCAATACTACACATCCTCAGCTATTATGCTTTAAGCAGTGTATTAGTAGTGTGCTACACTCTAAGAAAAGTCTGTAAAAATAGGGCACAATCTACTATGTTAATATGAAAGAATTTTACGTGTTTTTTTTTTTTTACCTGCATTTTAAATTACGCATTGTAAAAAATCTTGTGTAATTTGGATGGAAAATGTGTGCCTTTTTATTGCTAAAAGTTGCCAATTTTTTTTTTTTTTTTAAATGCTAAATTTGTTGCTAGGGGCTTTTTGAAGAAAAAGTTGCTAGGATAATTGCCGTTGTCTCTCAATGGCTCTCTGGGGTAGACTGAAAAGTTGACAAATGATGTTGGCAACACTAGATGAAAAACATTTGGCTCTGCAGTGAGCAGTACTTGGACCAATCAGGCTTAGCACCATAACACTGTTGTAGCCAATCAGCAATAGCGGGCGTTTACATTCATAATGAGGGAGGAGCCAGAGAGCGTGAGTGCGCGGGAGATTTGTATAGCTAAAGATGTCCGAGCCAAGTTACCACAGAGAGAAAAGTCAGAGGAATATAAGTGGAAAAGAAGTGTTTAGACCAGGCAAGAGCTGGAATCTGCGTTAATAATGAGCTTTCCGGCGCTGGAGAGACGTTTGGACAGCAGGAAGTCAAATAACGTTAGATGGACGGACGCCAGTTTCTGCTTGACACGTGAGTAGCGTTGGTTTTGCTGTTTCACAAACAACCGAGATAAACTGTTGTTTCAACAGGATAGTTCTCTTTCATAGGTTCACTCAACGCTGCGTAGAAGCTTACGCATTGGGAAACACCCCTGGTGTGACGATTGTCTGAAGCCCTATAGAATCACGCCAATTCATTGGCTGATGGCGCGAAGCTCCACCTCACGCAATACGTGACCTACCTAGATAGCGCGCGCGCCATCTTATTCCTCAGATTTTCCTCTCTTCAGAAGCGTTCGCTTCTCTTGGGTTTTCTGTAAGCCCAATTCGACGATTTCGTGAATTATATTCACTTCAGCGACCGCATTAGTGGAAATACTTCTCCTAGCGGTGAGTGAATATGGATTTTCGCCGTTGCCATCCTCCGTGCTCTCGCCTCATGTCGAGTGATGATCAGCATGGTAAGTGCGTCAAGTGCATGGGCCTTGCCCATGCGCGCGACGCTTTGTATGGCAATTCTTCATGCAAATGCTGCGAGAATTTTACTTTAAAAACCTTGCGCGCTAGACTCGCGGTTTTTGGAGATGAATCCGCGGCTTCCTCCCGCCGTGCAGCTCCGGAGGCCTCCTCCCTCCGTGAAGCCGCGGCCTGGAGTTCTGATGTGGAGCTCGAGGCGATGGAGAGCGAGCAGTTTTCACTTTCTTTCCCTCCTTCGCCCGAGCGCCGTCGCGCGGTTTCTCCGGTTGTATTTTCTCGCGGCTGTCTTGCACCAAGCCCGGAGGCGCGAGATTTCGTTTCCTTTGGTTTGGAAGACGTTTTATTTACCGCGGCTTCCGACTCTGAGGACTTCGGATCCGCGGCGCCCGACGTTCTCCCGCCTAGCGGCCAGGAGGCGCGGCCTTCCCCAGCCTATTCTGAGCTGGTTGATGTTTTGACGCGAGCTACGGAGAAATTAAGCTTAGATTGGCCGGATGAACCTCGTGAATCCCAGTCATCTAAGCTTGATGAGCGCTTTCTCTGTAGCTCTGGGGCGCGTCCGGCGAGACGTAAGCTGCCTTTTTTTCCTGACCTGCATCACGAGATTTCCAGGTCATGGAAGCAGCCCTTTTCTTCACGTCTCACTAACGCGGCGGCCGCTGACTTCACCAACCTTGTCGGTTCTGTGGAGCAGGGTTATGCTGCAGTCCCCGCTGTTGAAGACACGTTGGCTGCGCATCTCTCGCCTAACTCCGCCCCCTCTTGGAAGTCCCGCCCTCTCCTCCCCTCTAAGCCATGTAGGACCACTTCCGCTTTAATCGGGAAGTCCTACATGGCGGCGGGCCAGGCGGGCGCAGCTCTTCACACCATGGCCATTCTTCAGGCCTATCAGGCAGAGGTGTTGAAGGAAATGGACGAAGGTGACGGTTTGACTCCCGAGGCGGTTAAAGAGCTTCGCAGAGCTACCGACCTAGCTCTTCGTGCTACTAAGCACACAGCCCGTGCGGTTGGACGCAATATGGCGGGCTTAGTGGCAGCTGAGCGCCATTTGTGGCTTAATCTCACGGAGATTAGGGAAAAAGAAAAGGTTTTCCTTCTCGATGCCCCTATCTCTAGCTCTGGCTTATTCGGCGACGCGGTTTCCACCGTCGTGGATAAGTTCAGGGCGGCTAAGACGCAGTCAGCTGCGTTTAAGCAGTTCATGCCACGGCGTTCGCGCGAGTCGGCTAGCGCTTCATCCTCCAGGGAACGTCCGGCCCCGGGGAAGGAGCCAGTTGGTAGAGCTAGTGACGCGGCGCATCCCCCACCATACACGGTCTGGGGAGCCCGTGGTCGCCCTATGTCTCGCCAGCGCCCTCGCAAGCGGATTGATCTAAAGCACCCTGGGAAGCCTCCCGCGGCTTCCTCGGGTCGCTCCTGATGTGTGTGGCAGAAAGAGGAGAGCTTCCCCCGTCCTGTCGGATCGCGACAGACCGCTGAAGCGTATCTGTCCGTCCCCAGTACGCTCTCCTCCACCAACTGCGCAGTCCTTGCCGCTTCGTGCGCTTCAAGGTCAGCAGGCCATTCCTCCTGTGTGGCGGTCGTTGAAGGTAGGAGACACCTCCGGTTTTCTCCCCTCAGGGCCGCTGCAAGCTGCAGGCATTGTTCGCGCGGTGAGGGACGCCCAGAGCTTTCCCCCCGCACCGACTTTCCCTGCCCTTCCCATTGTGGCTTCATCAAGCCACGTCCCCGCGTTAGAGGACGCTATGCGCTCTCCTCAGCCGCGGCTGGCCGCATGTCCTCCCCTTCTAAGGGACGCCCACAGCGGGGACCCAGAACTGGTATCCCCCTTGGACTGCCCCGCTCTGCTACCCCTATCAACATTCCTTGGAGCATGGCAGGATCTGCCAGGAGTGTCACCCTGGGTTCTTCGAACAATCCAGTTTGGTTATACGCTCCAGTTTGCTCGCAACCCTCCCCGTTTCAATGGGGTCCTTCTTACTGCAGTGAACAGCGCAGACGAGGCTTCTGTCCTGCAACAGGAAGTTTCCTCCCTTCTGCTCAAGGGGGCAATAGAGGAGGTTCCCTCTTCGGAACTAAACCTAGGCTTTTTCAGCCGATATTTTTTAGTACCGAAAAGAGATGGAGGCCTGCGTCCCATTTTGGATCTACGCAGACTCAATTATTCTCTTTACAGAGGGAAGTTCAGAATGTTGACGCTCAAGAGCATTCTTTCCCAGGTCCAGGAAGGGGACTGGTTTGTCACTGTAGACTTGAAGGATGCTTACTTCCACATCCAGGTTGTCAGGAGACACAGGAAGTTCCTAAGGTTTGCCTTTGGGGGAAAGGCGTATCAATACAAGGTCCTCCCTTTCGGTCTGGCTTTGGCCCCGAGGACATTCACCAAGTGCATGGATGCCGCTCTGGCCCCGCTGAGGCTCCAGGGGATCCGAATCCTCAATTACTTGGACGACTGGCTCATCCTGGCCAACTCCAAAGAGCAGGTGAGCTGTCACAGAGACTTTCTTCTTCTCCACCTTCGCGCTCTAGGTCTCAGGTTGAACGACAAGAAGAGCGTGCTTACTCCTTCTCAACAGACCACGTTTTTGGGAGTGTGTCTGGACTCTACTGCGATGCGGGCCCGTTTGGCTCCCGCTCGAGTAGAGAGCATCAAATCGTGCACGGCCCGCTTCGGGCCAGGCCGTCACGTGTCAGTAGGTCTATGCCGCAGGGTCCTAGGCCTGTTAGCAGCGGCCTCCCCAGTCCTTCCCTTGGGACTGCTCCACATGAGGCCGTTCCTATGGTGGATGAAGTCAGTGGGGATACGCCCATCCTGGCCGTCTCTCCGTCTTCTGAGGGTGTCTGGCGCTTGTCTCCGCGCCCTCTCAGTGTGGCGAGACCCCATCTTCCTCCAGACAGGAGTGAGTATGGGAGTAGTATGCCGTCGCCAGATGATCTCGACGGATGCCTCCCTTTCAGGTTGGGGCGCGGTCTTCGAGGGCAGACCGGCTTGGGGTCTGTGGACGGGCAAGTGCCTCACTTGGCACATAAACTGTCTGGAACTCAGAGCAGTTTTTCTGGCTCTCGTTCATTTTCTTCCGTTCCTGTCGCACTCTCATGTCATCGTCAGGACGGACAATATGGCAGTGGTGTCACACATCAACCGCCAGGGAGGTTCTCGGTCGCGCACCCTGGACAGGCATGCGCGCCATCTCCTCCTTTGGGCTCAGGACAAATTTCTGTCCCTGAGAGCGGTTCATGTTCCGGGGGTCCTGAACCTGGCAGCGGATTTTCTGTCGAGACAGAAAATCAGGTCAGGGGAATGGATGCTGAGCCGCCGGACGGTGGCTCAGATTTGGGAGCGTTTCGGCGCGGCAGAGGTGGACCTCTTTGCGTCTCAGGAGTCGTCCCAGTGCCCCCTTTGGTTCTCCCTTTCTCATCCTGCCCCTCTGGGGATCGATGCGCTAGCGCATCCCTGGCCGGACAGGAAGCTTTATGCCTTCCCTCCTGTCAAGCTCATCCCTGCGGTCTTGGGCAGAGTGAGGACGTGCGGCGCACGTCTCCTCCTAGTGGCCCCGTTCTGGCCGTCCCAGACGTGGTTCTCGGAGTTGATCTCCCTACTGGAGGGCGAACCGTGGGAGATTCCAATCAGGAAGGATCTGCTGAGTCAGCTCCACTGCAAAATTTGGCACCCTCGTCCAGAGATCTGGAAGTTGTGGGTGTGGCCGATCAGGGGCTGCCAGTAGACGTGAGTCTCTCGGATGGAGTCCGAGAGACTATTAGTAGCGCTAGGGCCCTTTCTACTAGGAGGCTTTATTCCTCCAAATGGAAGGTTTTTGAGTCGTGGTGTTTGGCTCATTCTGTAGACCCAGTTAACTGCCCGGTCGGTTCAGTGCTGGAGTTTCTGCAGGAAAAGCTCTCAGCTGGAGCGGCCGCTACCACTTTGAGGGTTTATGTGGCGGCTATTGCGGCCCGGAGGGATTCTGACGATGTCCCGTTGGGTAGACACCGTCTGGTCTCCTCCTTTATGCGTGGAGTTAAGCGCTTGAGGCCAGTTCGTCCTCCTAGTTTCCCTTCTTGGGACCTTTCTGTTGTCCTGAAGGGGCTAGTTGAGCCCCCCTTTGAACCTTTAGAGTCGGCTCCAGAGAGGATTCTGACATTAAAGGTTACTTTGCTATTAGCGTTGTCCTCTTTAAAGCGTGTCGGGGATTTGCAGGCCCTCTGTGTAGATGAGTCCTGTATTGAGTTTGCACCCGGTCTAGTCAAGGCTATCCTTAGGCCTAGGCCGGGGTATGTCCCCAAAGTGCTCTCCACGTCTTTCCGTTCGCAAGTGGTAGTACTGCAGGCTTTTTCTCCCTCTTCTTTGAGTGAGGACAGCAGTCTTCATTTACTCTGTCCTGTCAGGGCGCTGAAGGCGTATGTGGACCGCTCTAGTCAGTGGCGTAAGTCTCAGCAGCTGCTGGTGTGTTTTGGGGCAGGCCGCAGAGGGCTAGCCGCCTCAAAACACACAATATCCCATTGGGTTAGGGATGCGATTTCTATGGCCTATGAGGTGCGCGGGTTGCCTTCACCTCTGGACATTAGAGCTCATTCTACCAGGGGAGTGGCTTCCTCCCTGGCTTTGTTTCGAGGAGTTCCTCTGGAGGATATCTGTATGGCGGCAGGTTGGTCCTCTCCCCATACTTTTGTCAGGTTTTATAACCTGGATGTTAGCACAGCTCCTGGCTCCCGGGTTCTTTCCGCTTGAGCCAGCTGTGTTAGGGTTATGGCCTTGTTAGGGTCTATCTTTGGCAGCGTGTTAGCTTGGCGTGTTTGGTATACCGTTCCCAATGCGTAAGCTTCTACGCAGCGTTGAGTGAACCTATGAAAGAGAACGTCTCGGGTTACTTGTGTAACCCATGTTCTCTGAGTAGGGAACGAGACGCTGCGTATGCTGCCAAGCTCCCCACGCTCTTCCGGCTTCCTCGATAGGAAAATCTGAGGAATAAGATGGCGCGCGCGCTATCTAGGTAGGTCACGTATTGCGTGAGGTGGAGCTTCGCGCCATCAGCCAATGAATTGGCGTGATTCTATAGGGCTTCAGACAATCGTCACACCAGGGGTGTTTCCCAATGCGTAAGCTTCTACGCAGCGTCTCGTTCCCTACTCAGAGAACATGGGTTACACAAGTAACCCGAGACGTTTTCTCAAGACATAGTTGAAACAAGTCGCTAACAAATACTGTCATTGCTGGTCTGAATCGTGTTTACTGGCGACTAGCATAAAACTCGAATGCCATATTCGCTTTTTTGTTTATTTACATTTTTGTTTTGTTTGGCGCCCATGATTTCATATCCACCTGAAAACCTAAAAGGCTTTGTGATTTTTTTTTTTCATGTCATTACATTATTTGGAGGTAGAAGACAAATCAGGCAAATCACGATTCACTATTTTATCACGATTCTTTGTCATGCTGGTTTTACTATTTTGCCTATTTTTACATTTTACTATTTAGTACTTTCTTTTTTATTTACTTTCTAAATAAAAAGAATGGCAATCGGTGAGTAAAGATAAAAATTGCTTACATTATTTTATCTTTATAAAAAAATATAAACAAGTATACACACATTACAAATACACATAATATACAAATAAAAAACTGTGCTTTATTTTTTAGGTACAGTAGGTGTTTTTGGCAGCAACAATCAAGAAATTAAATGGGGAAAAAAAACTGTATAATGTATATCACTGTATAAATCAGGGGTGGCCGATAGGGCTGCACGATATATCGAAATATAAATTATCGTTATCGCGATATTAGTATACGTGATATCAGTATCGCAGAGAGTTGCGATAATTGACATTTAATTTATGTGCCAAACATTTGTGCGTTGCATGCATAGGTTGTCCTCATTTGACCAAACAGATGGGGGCTTACTATCTTTATACCCGCCTCCCAAGTAGGTTCTATAATGCTATTGGCTAGAACGGGCGAACAGGTGAACACGGTGGCTCAGAGTAGAGAATGAAAAATAAATACGGCAGGAGTATGAAGGGAGAATTTTGTTGTTGTTTTGAAGCAAACTAGCTTATAGATGATCTTAAGGCTAATATATTCATACTAAAAGCCAAAAAACTTTAATTTTGATTTCAGGGGGACTTTAAAGTCAAAATCTTTGCAACTTCCTTGACATAATTTTTTTTTTTTTTTTTTTTAGCCTGAATTAGATTTAATTCGGATGACAGAAGAATATCTATTACCTGTTTATTTTAGCATGATCATTACATATATAAAATATTTTAAAAAATAGATAATAATAACAACTAGAAGCTAAAGTTCGATTACAAACTTTAAATGTTGGCTTGGAGAGCCAACCCGGGCAGCCTTGGGGCAAAAGAACCAGAGCGCTTGTGTGTCCGGCGTTCTCGAGCTGCCCCGCTGCGAAAATGCGCCCTTGATATTTCACATTCTAATAAAAAAGCAGACTAGGCTATGACAACAGATTCATCAGAGTTTGCTAGCTGGATGTGAAATAATTATTTGTATTGTTTTGATATGCTTGTAATTGTTTTCCCTGTTTGCTATTTTCAAAGTTCTCTCACCTAAATGAAACACTGTAAATAGTCTTTGAATTGAGATCTTGAAGGATTAGTTATCCTGTGGCCCCCTCTTTTGGACAACATTAGCAAAATATGAACCACATGATTGCACTGTTTTCATCATCATTGATCCTTGTTAGAGCAATAAATAAATGCATACATAGATACATAAAAGAAGCCAAGTCAAATGAATGATTTTTTTGTTTTGTTTTTTATGGAGAAACATTGAAGACAGAAAGCAGAATGCGGCCACTTTAATGATGAAATCCAATATGATGATCCACATCTGATTTATTTCCCTGCAGTTCATGTTCACTTGAGACATAGACAACTGTTTTCGATTATATTCATTAAGGTATGATGTATTTTGAAATGATCTTGTCTATGTTTGTCCGAGAGAAGTGTTTCTTTTGGCAGAAGCGAGGATTAATGTAGTTCAGAACGCGTGCATCAAAGCCACGACGCGTTGCTGTGCAGTTGAGCACAAAAGCAGAAATAAGCAAGCATTTTACCTTGTTAATATATTACTCTACTATTGTTATGTTGTATCGCTGGAGTGTTTTTATTTAAATACCTTTAAAAGACGTGCAAATGATGTCTTGTTTGGCACAGACGGATAAATCCCAGCCGTGCCGCCGTTGTTGGTGAAATTTATATGAGCTAATTTGCACTCAATGTAGCTGTTTAAAATCTTCTATATTTCGTCACCTTAGAATTATAAGGTTCTATCTGCCATTTTTGTCAAAATTGAGTTATGTTGGCTTGGAGAAGCCAACATATTGTTATGCTATTTAAACTTATTTTTATTATGTTGGCTTGGAGAGCCAACATACTGTTATGCTATATTTTTCTGAGACTAAATTTTCCAAACGCTACTCCTCCTAGGCCTTTAATGCCACAAGCCCCAAACTTGGCAGAGACCTTGGCCCTGCTCCGAAGTTAGTTGCTATATCTTTTTAGACTGATCAGACTTAGAGTTTATTTATTATTAATTTTTGAAAATAAAAATTTCCCATTGACTTACATGGGCTGAGAAAAAATGCGCCCTCTAAAGGAGTAATACCTCTCCACTGAAGAGGCAGGACTCAAACCTCTTACTTAGTCACTCTGAAATCGGTGGAAATACAAATAAATACCGCCTTTAAAATTAAAATATTACAGCGATTTAACTCTAAATACTAGGGGTGTAAATCGGAGCCTTCAAGACGATTCGATACGATACCGATTTCTTAAGCCAACGATTCGATTATTTTCGATACTTCAGAATTCCTTGCGATACGATGCGATTCGATTCGATCCGATTCAATACTAGATATTTTTACATGATATCTATTAAGTTTCAAATAAATCAACAAAAATTGTAAATAATTAGCTTTTTATTGAGCATACAGAAACAGTATACTATTCACATAATGTGTGTTACACTATAGCAGTTGTGCTCAATGCACTTCAAATAGAACAGTTACTGCATCTACAAAGTGCAATCAGAAAAACTAATAAGAACAACAACAACAAAAAAGTCTAATGCTTATAGTGCAGGTCTACTATGGCCAATTAGCCTATTCACTACAAAAGAAAAAATATTTTAGAAGAATGAGGTATTTAGGAGCATGGCTCATGGCTTGAGCTAACACAGAGGCATTGCAAAATGCAAATAGAACAGTTACTCAACAAAACAGTTTAAGTGCAGTAAGAATCAAAAGTAACAAAAGTCTAGGACATAAGCCTACAGACTGACCTCTACAGCTCAATACTCTCAATGGTGCTCCATGACAGATTTTTCTTCAAGAAAATTAACTGGTCCACATGCTCAGAAGACAATACACTACGCTCTGAACGCACAATGTCCCCAGCTGTACTAAATACACGTTCTGATGGTACACTTGTACCAGGAATGCATAAGTATGTCTTGGCCAGGTCTGCAAGGAGAGGAAACTCAGCCTGGTGAGCTCTCCACCAGTCTAACACCTTACCATCTAGGCTCAAAGATGCAACATCTCTGTACTTCCTAACTTCATCATGAGCTAGTTCTTTGGATGTTTTGTCTCTGACAAAATTACTGGTACAGAATTACTTGGCAAAACATCTCTCGTGAAGCATAAACATAATTAACAGAAGAAAAACAAATTTCTGTGTAGGACTCGTCACTTGCCATTGGAAGCTCCTTGTAGCAGCCTACTCCTGCAGCTTAGCTGGCAACCTTGAGTCAGGGGGGAGCGGGAGGGGATACACCGTTCTACAGTATTTTGAAAGTGATTGCAGTACCAGTTTTGGCCACAATCCTACATACGGTTCCTTTAAAGTGTGACAAACATGCAAAAAATCAAAAATGATTAAGGGGGCCAACACTTTTTCACACCACTCTATATACATGTGTGTATATATACATATACATAGGGGTGGGCCATATGACCTAAAATTAATATCACAGTATTTTTCATGTTTTGAACGGTGACGGTATAATATCACGGTATTACCTTTTTTTTGGTACATTTTGGGAGGAGTAGCCTGTCCTGTCCCTTTAGTATGTGAATAAAGTTAATATTTTTATAATATAATAAGTAAATGGTAGGTATCCTTATCAAAAAGAGACATGGGAGAGTAGGGCTGGGCGATATGGCTGAAAACTATATCACGATATCAGTGTTTCATATCGGTCGATATCGATAATTATTGATATTTTTATGACCCATTTAAAATAAGGACCAGGAGAAAAATATATTACACTCAAGCAGTTTTATTTTAAACTTAACCTGCCTCTGATCATAATCCCCTCAGTTATTAAGACAGAAATGTCAACAACCATGGAAAACTCAAATAATTAAAATGTAAACATAAGTCTAAAGTCACAATATACACTTAATTATCTCTTAATCCTCAATTCAAACCCCTTTCATTGTCGATGAAGTGAATGGTCAAGCTAATGTATTGCCCAGAAGTACGGCTTGACCACAGGTCAGAGGTTGTTGCAAAGTATTTGGCTGATTATATTTTTTTCTGCACAGATTGCTGGTTGCCAGTAGCCAACATTACTTCTTTCCCAGTACTTTAGCCTATACTTTGTGTAATAACAAAAATATTTATTTAAGTGAAAAAAAAGTCCAAAACTTTCAACATTTTGAACAATAGGGCCTTACAATCTTTTTTTTTTTTTTTTCAGAAATTCTTGTTTTAATTTTTCTGACAATCAAATGAAAGCAAAATCACAGATTTATTTTTAAAAATAAAAATAAACGGAGCTTTACTGTTAAAATTAATACATAGAAGAAAAATTATATTCAGTTAAAAAAAGGTTTAATAATAATAGTATTTTTTCAACAATTAAGTGGTGACTCTTTATTTTATTTTTTATCATATATATTGTTTTATGTAAATTATTTAAATGTGAATATATAAACACCTACATTGTACTGTACAGTAATACAAGACTAATATTGTTCTGTTACATGTTAAACCGTACTTTTATTTTGACAGGTTGCCGTGAAGTTTCAGTGTGTAATACAGTATGAATGATGCTAGTTTCACTAATGAAACGGTAAAATTGACAAAAAGTGACACTCACAGCAGCTTTGGAGATTTATTTATTGGAGTTTATCTGTTCATGTGAGATGCAAAGGCCAAAAATTAGCGGGAGCGTCACGTGTGCAGTATGCGTGTAGTGAAAATAAAACGCGTTTCCTCCATTCATGCATATAGAGGCAAACGGAACATGCAGGATTCTTATTGAAACGGTCTTTTTGCATTTCAGTTTTCACAGACACTAGTCCATATCGCGATCTGAATTAATTAACAGACCAACTTTTGATTTATTGGTCCAAAAATCGACGAATTCCGCCCTATAGTAAAGTCCGTTTTTATGAATGGAGTCCGCGATCCCGTCTGTGAGGAGACATTGTAAACGCGCGATCATGTAGAGACAGAAATCAAATGCCGTCGTGTAAATAAGATAAATAACATAAGGCTATTTAGTTTGTTTAATACAACAACATGGACCCGTTCTGTAGGAAAGATAACCTTAACTTCTATCTGGCGCTATGAACTGAACGTAAAGGGGGGCTGGGCGGGCCGACGAAGAATACAAAATATCGAACGTTTTGTCGAACACATTTTTTATTGATATCGATCTCTTGTCTATCGCGATATATATCGTTATCGTTTTATCGCCCAGCCCTATGGGAGAGTATTATGCATTCTCAACATATTTTTTTGCAAAAAACCTAAAGATCTTACTTAACAGTGTACAACAAAACAAATTATTTTTTATTGAAAGTTAATTTCTGCAATATTTAAAAACTTTAAATAACTGGGGGAAATCAACACATGGCAACAGTTTAAAAGTAGACCAATTCTGTGGGGGAAAACGCGGACTTGGCAACCTTGCATCCAACACGAGCTGCTGGAGTTAATGTTATTGTACACGAGTACGAAATTGTTGTCCGAGAAGTTTGCACGTTAAAAAAAAATACAGGTTATGTTAATCGAGTTTACACACTGCCTCTGAAACTTTCGTCCGTCATAAAAAAAATTTGGATCGTGTTTGATTTTCTGCATTTTTGCATCCATAATAAGCATTTTGATAAGGATGGCGAATATGAGAAAACAAACAAACAAACAAAAAAAAAAAACGCATACGAAAATCGGACTCAGTGTACAATGACCTTTAGATTTGAATGATCACGGGTCAAAAGTAAAGAGAGATGACAAAAATAGACTGGAGGATTTGCTGCAATCTTGTACTCACTGACAAATATCTATTAAGATGTGCTGCTCCCTTTACACAGAGTGTGCATTATCGCAAAATCGAAAGTAAAAGGAAACAGGCCGGTTGAGTTCGCCTTGCGCCCGCTCAATTTGTGAGCCGACCGAGAAAAGTCCCGTCGTCCCGTTTGCTACTCCACCCCTGGAATAGGCTACAGGCCCGACCTTTCTTCATGGTGTTTCACCAGTCTTTCAATGGCCACTCCCCTCTTGCCTACCACGTGCAAAGCTGATACGAATATGTTTAACTTTTTTTATTTACAACAAGATATGTAGTATAAGGACAGGTATTCAGACCACAACTGAACGTTTGAAGAAAATGTAATGCCTTATTACTTAGAATTAGCTATTATTGATGTAAGTGCAGCTGTTCAAGGCACATAATTGATTTATTACGGTATTAGAAAATCCATGTCGTGGCGCAATGTCACACCGGTGCTGACTATGACACCGGTGTACCACCCCTACATATACGTGTGTGTGTGTATATATATATATATATATATATATATATATATATATATATATATATATATATATATATACACACAGTTGCATTCAACCCCCTTGACCTGCAAGACATTTTGCTGCAGAGAACAACATTTTGTGAAAACAATTCAACAAAGGCATCAGTAAACTATTAAAGAAAGTTTATTAATACACATTTGAGTAAATAATTAGCTTCAGACATTGCACAAAAGGCATCACAATGTTTGCCAAAATGGTCTGATACTTTAATAAATCCATGATATCCTTTGTATTGTCGTGTTTTCCCACTTCCTGCTACAGTAAAACAACCCCATAACAGGACTGGTCCACCTCCATGTTTGATGATGGAGATGGTATTCTTCTGCTTATAAGTTTTGCCATTTTTGCACCAGACATACCTCTGATCCATACATCCAAAAAGTTCCAGTTTGGACACATCACTCCATAAAACATTCTTCCAGAACACCACAGGTCTATCCAAATGAATTTTAGCATGTTCAAGGCAGCCTTTTTGTTCTTCTTGGTCAAGAGTGGTATTCAGCAAGATTCCTCAACATGAAGACCATACTTGTCTAGTGTTCTTCTTTTACATGGCATTGAAATGTTTTTCCTTCTATTGTCTGGTCGTCTTGCAAGTCTTTAGCTGTACATTGCAAGTTTTTCTCAGTTGATCTGATCAAACATTTTATGATATTGTGCTTTTTTGTTCAACGCCCTCAAAGGATTTTCTGGTTCAACACGCTTTAATCTAAGGAATACGGCTGCCAGCTGTGTCTCTAGGAACTTGTAATGTCTTAGAAATCTTCATGTAGTTTTAAACTTTCTAATATAGCAAACTATTTCTTCTCTATTGATTTTGCTTGAGCTCTGTTGACTTTACCATATTTGCTACTCATCTTCAGCACATGCATGGGCTAAGAGTATACTATGTGTAACACCCCAAGCTAATTCCATTTTTAATAAGTTTGTAAAGGCTTAATTATGCTACAATTTTGTTCCTGACCATAAAAATAACTGTCATAAACAGCAATGTTGAATAATTCTGACATAGCTGTGTTATTAAAAAATCCTATAACTCAAAAACATTACATTATATATTGGCGTTATCACTTTTAATATGCCAGAAAACTGTTGTAGATGCAATTTAGTCCTGGATCTTCATAAAGAGCAAAAATCATTTGTAAAATACTGCATGTCTACAATGTCCCTGGGGGGAATAATTTTGATTGCAACTGTGTGTGTGTGTATATGAACAGATTATTTACATAAAGTGCTTAATTTGTCACGACTAACAACATAACCTGATGCATTTCTTTCTATGCACTGCACTTGATGTTTGAATGAATTTCCTAGTTACGTAAAAAATATCTGAAACATATTTCGATTCTTTAGATGAGTTTTTCACAAAAAACAAGTTTTAATTTGTTTTCTGAATAATAATACCAAGGGAATGACTTCTTCAGATGGCTCTTTATTTTAGCAACGCAATACATTGAAACACTGAGTCCCGTACAGATCCAGATTCCCCTCATCACACAAACTTCTAAAATGAGACGGGAACAAAATCATTCTAAGCATTGATGGGGAACATTGAAAAAACACTGATGCTTTAATAAATAGCATTTTTCTTTTAAAAAATGAGACCGTAGCCTGAATGTTATATTGACCACTTTCACATATTCCTCAAAATGTAAACAAAACACTGTATGGTAACAAAGTTGCCCTTTTTATATATCTGAACTTCTCTGGCCTGTTAATCTGAGCTGAAATAGCATGTACAGTTTGCTCACAGACATGTTTCTTTCACTGAAATCTAGTAGTGTATTGTGAAGTTGGTGCAATAAGGCCTGCATTTGTTTTTTTTGTCACAGTAAAACCTCTTACTGGCAAACAAGTTAAAAAAATAAAAAAAGTCATGTATCATCTTACTGCTACATGAGTTATTAAAATCATCAGTTCCTGTAGGTCTCAATAGAGATCATCTGTATTGCAGTCATGCAACTTGTACTGTAACTAGGGATGCACAATATATCACTGACCGTATCAATATGGGCCAATACAAGCAATGTGCCCTTCAATTTTATTATACAGTATTTCCCACTTGTATATTTTTATGCTAAATGTATTTATTTATGTCATATTTGGACTTGATGGCCACTGTGTTTTAATTTAACCCTCAGGTGCTTCTCATGTGACAGTCAAAAATTAAAAACTAATGTACCATATTGACCCAAATAAAAGGCATTATTTTTTTCTTGAAATTGCATCGGAAAAAACGCTGAAAAAAATGAGTGTGCCAAAAAATACTTGATATAATGTGTGTTGTAATGTTAGAACATCGTGACTGAAAACAAAAGAAAAAGAAAAGCTAACAGTGGCATGAGTCGTGACTGTCATGTTAGCCTGATGGGACCAAACTTATGATTTAAAAAAAAAATGCAATTTGAAAATAAAGAAAAAAATGTTCTTAATATAACACAAGATTTGGTTTTCAAAAGCCTTTTTCCAAAAGGTACATCTTGAAAAGTGGGGTTGTCTTATAGTAGGGACACCATATATTTGGGTCGATATGGTACTATATGTTTCAGTGTTTTTGATTTAATATCTTTGATTTAATATTTTTTTTAGGAGATTTTATCTTAAAATATAATCATGAAATAGTTATGTTCCATTTATTGTGTTTTACTGTCATAAGTCTTGAATGGTTTGGAGCACAAAAGAAATAAGATACCAAAAGTTGTTTGTTTGTTTATTATTTAGAAAAATGCACAAAGATACTATTTTTAAATTTTATATAAAATATATATATTTTCCAAAACATGTTTTATTCTAAAAGTGGCAAAAAAAATTTAGTGTTAGGGGTTTTTTTTGTGTGTGTGTGTAGTACCAAAGTTTTCCTCTACAGGAAATTTGTTTTCCATTAGTTTCCAATGCAGTCATTACAGAAACACTCCCAGTAGTTTAAAGTAAAAAAATTAAAAAAAAACGACCAAAGAGCACTGGAGAGTTAAAGCAAATTAGCCAAAAAATTAAAAAAAAATAAAAATAATAATAATAGTAATAAACGAAGTAATTGCAACCTCTTATCTCACAGTTCTGACTTTTTTTTCCCAGCAATTCTGAAAAAAAGGTTCTGACTGTGAGACAAACTCACAAACAAAATCAGAATTGTGAGATAAAAAGTTGCAATTGTTGGACCCTATGAAATGTTTATTTTAAATTTGAATTCTTTTTTATTAAAGACTGTTTTATTAATTAAATACAAAACCATTAAATGCATGTTGAATTAATTGAAATCATGAAACACAATATAAAACTTTTTTTTTTCTTTTAAGTTTAACAAATTAAACCCTATGAATGAAGAGTGTTTTCAAGATTCCATTTTAATGGTTTCAATAATAATCAAAAGCATCTCTAATTTATTTTATAAAGAATTTTACATTTTTTTAAGGTAAATATTTTTTCAGGTAACTATTCCTGAAAATATCAAGTTTTGATAATTCAGTTCATGTGTTAATTTTTGCATTCTGCATCGCAGAAATCATAAGGTCCTACAATTACTTGTTTTGAGTCCCCCCCCCCCCCCAGAATCAAGAGATTTTGAGATATAAAGCAGAATTTAGATTATTTTTTGATCCCCAAAACAATTAGGTACCTTTATTTTGTCAACTTGTGTTAAAAACAAGTTTCCTTAATTAGTAGCCATAAAGATAACTGGTCGATATGTCTATATCAGTGCATCCCTAATTATGACTATTTCTAGACTGCATTCACTCTTTTCCATTGGGACGGCATAATCACATTTCATTACCTGGCAAACTTATGCAAGTAGATGAGCAGTATATATACATCTGAAAAGCATGAATGAGATATTTACATGTTTCTCTCTGTCACACACACACACAGTTGCGTGAGATGATGCAGAGCTGGTTTGTTCATGCATTAGCTCACCATTTACCTTCTTATAGCCTTAAACTCTCTCATCATTCAGTTTAGTAAGAAATCATCTATACAATGAAAATGTGCTTTTTTCGGATGAAAGAAACCGTCACATCACGTACAGGTTACACATGTAGATACATGGATGAGATGAGGGCTGATGGGATTGTTATGCTGGTGCTGTGTGGCGCTACAGGGCTCGCGGGCGTTTAGGGTTGATCTGCTTACTGGCCTGTTCCTCCTCTTGCAGAGCCGAGCGGAAAGACTTCACTTTATCTGAGACCAAAAGAAAACACTATTTACCGTGTCACTCTTAGATATCAAAGCATCTGTTTTGATATGAAGGAAAACTATTTAGTAAGAGACAACAAGAATTATGCGTTTGTCATACTGTTGTATAGTCAGTATGACTAAGAGTCAGTCGCTGACAAAACATAAAAAAAAAATTAGAGAATGTGTGCAGCTTATATTTCAGCCCCAAATCAGAATTATTTATTTTGTTTAAAAAAACTGAAGTAGTTCACTTTCAGAACAAAAATGTACAGATAATGTATTCACCTCCTTGTCATCCAAGATGTTCATGTCTTTCTTTCTTCAGTCGTAAAGAAATTGTTTTTTGAGGGAAACTTTTCAGGATTTCTCTCCATATAATGGACTTCTACGGTGCCCCCGACTTTGAACTTCCAAAATGCAGTTTAAATACAGCTTCAAAAGGCTCTTAATGATCCCAGCCGAGGAAGAAGGGTCTTGTCTAGTGAAACAATTGGCTATTTTTTTTTTTTTAAACATTTACAATTTATATATTTCTTTAGAAAATAACCGATGTTTTTTTTTTTGTTTTTTTTTTTTGGATAAGACACTTCTTTTCTCAGCTGTGATTGCTTAGAGTCATTTGAAGCTGCATTTTAGAAGTATAAACTCGGGGGCACCATAGAAGTCCATTATATGGAGAGAAATCCTGAAATGTTTTCCTCAAAAAACAAAATTTCCTTACGACTGAAGAAAGAAAGACATGAACATCTTAGATGACAAGGGAATGACTACATTATCTGTAAATTTTTGTTCTGAAAGTGAACTTCTCTAAGTTCGTTCATATTTTCTTCTAATAACCGAAAAATATGTTGTATGTAAACAGGACTGATTCTAAACAATTTTAGAATTTTACAAATTTACTTATACACATATACGTAAATACACACACACACACACACACACACACACACACACACACACACACACTCTCTTACATATACACACTTATACACACTTACACCTACACTTACTTGCATATACACACTTATATACACACTTACACCTACACTTACTTACATATACACACTTACACCTACACTTACTTACATATACACACTTATATACACACTTACACCTACACTTACTTACATATACAGACTTACACCTACACTTACTTACATATACACACTTATATACACACTTACACCTACACTTACTTACATATACACACTTACACCTACACTTACTTACATATACAGACTTACACCTACACCTACTTACATATACACACTTACACCTACACTTACACCCATATACACACACTTATATACTAGTGTTAATTTCGTCAGACGAGACGAGACGAAATATGTTCGTCAACGACCTTTTTTTTCATGACTAGACGAGACGATGACAAGACTGCACCACTGTCCAAAAACGCTGACTAAGACTAAATTAACATGCCTTATTGTTGACGAAAAAAGACGAGACGAAAATGTTTTGCATAAAATAAAAACTAAGATAAAATCTCTCTTCATTTTCGTCTACAATCGTCTCTGCTTTTTCATCAGCTGTTACGGCTTTAAAATATTTAAACTGCGCTTTGGCGCGCTGGCTGGCGCTGAGCCAGAGACGGACGAGCTCTGCACTTGTCATTTAATCACAACTATGCAGTGTTTTTAACCACATAACGCTTATTTTAGGTTTCAGACATTTAAATACACAAGTACTAGTAAAAGGAGACATTTAGAGTTTGTAAAATACACACATAGGTCTATGGAAGCAGCAAATAACAATCTATTCAAATATAATTTGCCGATGTGTTTTATTCATATCACATACATAGGCTTAGTAACTAAAAAGTTCACTCTATTCCTCTTCTAGTTCACCAGCCACTTACTTGCATGTATTTCGGGAGAAACGGATGAATGTATATGTGCTGTAAATACGGCTGACAGGACTCTCTGAACAGCAGCGCGAACAAACATGGCCGCGCCCATCTCACGTTACAGATTACGATCCAGATCATTTATATAGGGTTTTAAACGACGAAACATACTAATTCACACATATTTGTGAATCGGAATATTAGATAGTTCATAGCATGGTAAGCAAGTGTGTGAGTATTCTGGATAAAAAAGGAAAAACGAAATAAAAGCGATCTATCTATCATACAGTGTTATTGTGTCTGTGTTGTGTCACGTGACAAGCTTGATGCGTCGCCATGGAAACAATAAGGAGGAACGTTCTAAAATAATGGTCGCTTAAAAAAAAAAACTCACTCTCAGGGGTCCGCTAGAATATTTTAAACTCACCATTGAAAGGGTTAATCATTTGTGAATGTGTCTCCTAAATCAGAAATTGAAAACCAGACACGTTTAACATTTGCATTCAACAAAAATCATTCAACAAGTGTATTTTGTCAGGTAATTATGACATTTAACCAATGTTTGAGATATGTGTATCAGTAATAATCTCAGTAATAATGTGTTATTTTAAAAAAAGACTACAATTTTTTGACTAAACCTAGACTAAAATATATTGAGTTCTTTTTTGACTAAAACTAGACTAAAATTAAAAGACTTTTAGTCGACTAAAACTTGACTAAGATACCTTGAGTTTTCTTTTGACTAAAACTAGACTAAAATGACGAGACTTTTAGTCGACTAAAACTTGACTAACAAAAAAAGATATGTGAATGACTAAATATGACTAAAACTAACAAGGACATTTGGCACAAGACTAAGACTAAGACTAAATTAAAAATAGGTGACGAAATTAACACTATTATATACACACACACTTACATATACACAAACATATACACGCTTATATACATTCATTCATTCACTCACACACACACACACACACACACACACACACTTACATATACACACTTACACCTACTTACATATACACACCTACACTTACTTGCATATACACACTTACACAAACACACTTATATTCATTCACTCACTCACTCACACACACACACACACACACACACACACACACACTTACATATACACACTTACACCTACACTTACTTACATATACACACCTACACTTACTTGCATATACACACATTCACACACACACACACACACACACACACACACACACACACACACACACACACTTATATACATTCATACACACACATATATACATTCTTTCACTCTCACACACACACACACACACACATGTAAGTGTGTGTGTGTAAATGTAAGTAAGTTTAGGTGAAAGTGTGTATGTATTTGTGTGTGTGTATATGTAAATTTAGGTGTAAGTGTGTATTTGTGTGTATTTGTGTGTATACGTAAGTTTAGGTGTAAGTGTATATGTGTGTATTTTGTGTGTACGTATTAGTGTGTGTGTGTGT
>NC_133383.1:6352386-6446919 GCF_049309525.1 Garra rufa | reverse complement strand
GCTTGGTGAGCAGAAGACACTTCTTTAAAACATATTAAAAATCTTAGTCCATAGTGCTTTTATGTGATTATGAACCAATTTGCAGGGTCTATACTTGCGTACCATACAACTTTACCATAGACTGATCAGCTTTTGCATTTAGGCCAATAATTAACGCATCAGTTCTTTTATGAATAGCTCACACAAAAATTAAAATTTGCTAAACATTTTGCTTACTCTCAGGCCATCCAAGAAGTAGAAAAGTTTGTTTCTTCATCAAAACAGATTTGGAGAAATTTAGCATTACGTCACTTGCTCACCAAAGGATCCTCTGCAGTGAATGGGTGCCATCAGAATGAGAGTGCAAACAGCTGATTAAAAACATCACAATAATCCACAAGTATTCCACACTACTCTAGTCAATCAATTAACATCTTGCGAAGTGAAAAGCTGTGTGTTTGTAAGAAACCTATTCCACCATCACTTCTCTCCAAAATATGAGTTCATAATGCATAATAATGCTTCCTCCAGTGAAAAAGTCCATCACCTGTTGTCCTCCCACATATTTCTTTAGAGCTGTTTTGGCATGTAAACTGTGCTTGATTTCTCTCCTGATTAAAACAAGAAGACTTTTTCACTAGAAAAGGCAATATTAGGTATATTTTAGCTAGAAGAAACAGTTTTAAAGTTAGAAACATCTTGATGGATTAGTTTCTTACAAATACACAGCTTTTAGTTTCACAAGATATTAACTAATGGACTGGAGTGGTGCGGATTACTTGTGGATTATTGTGATGTTTTTATCAGCTGTTTGGACTCTCATTCAAACGGCACCCATTCACTGAACAAGAAACAAACTCATCTACATCTCACATGGCCTCAGTAAATTTATAACAAATTGTATTTTTTTTTTAGTAAACTATTTCTTTAAATATATGTGCTCAGGGCTCAAACCTGAAACCTTTCATTTACAAACCCTGTGCTTGCACCACTACACCACACCACCTGCATTATATTAACAATTGGTTATAATCTACACTACCACTCTTGAACAGTAAGATTTTTATTATTGCTTAAAGAAGTCTGTTCTGCTCACCAAGCCTGCATTTATTTGTTTTCATTTGCATTTGTTTATTTTGTTTTGAACATGGCAAATTGTATTACTATTAAGAGGATAAGCCCCACATATATAAGCCACATATTTTAAAATGTAATTTATTTATTCCTGTGATTTCAAAGCTGAATTTTTAGCATCATTACTCACACATGATCCCACAGAAATCATTCGAATATTCAGATTTGCTGCTCATACAACATTTATTGTTAACTATTATGTTGAAAACAGCCGAGTAGAATTTTCTCAGGTTTCTTTGATGAATAGAAAGTTCAGAAGAACATAATTTATCTAAAATTTTATATGTCATTATATAAACATAATATGTCTTTATCATCACTTTGAATCAAATTAAAGTATCCTTGCTAAATAAAAGTATTACTTTCTATAATTTCTTTTCCCTAAAAGAAAAAAAATGCTGATATTTGGATCTTTCTATTCATCAAAGAATCCTGAAAAAATGTACTCAATTGTTTTAAATATTGATAATAATTATAATAACAAATGTTTCTTGAACAGCAAATCAGCATATTAGAATGATTTCTGAATGATCATGTGACACTGAAGACAGAAGTAATTATGCTAAACATTTATAATTACCACGTTTGCATTATTAGCCTACTTACTATTGCATTACAGTTTCAAGTCAATTATTTGTCTTATCCGTAATTTCCAAGCCACAAATTAAATCTGGCTTAATTTAAGACTTGTAAACTGCTGAAATGACAATAAACTAAAGTAAAACAGCAGTACAAACGAGTTTTGAAGGCGATGTCTCTGGGCGTCTTCCTTTAGGGATGATGCTAACAGACTGCGAATTTATTAACGTACTATGGCAAAGGCTTCGCTTATGAATATTAATTACGTACCGTGACGTTTCCCGATTACACGTCTCTGATTGGCCGAACGCCTCACATCAGCCAGAGCCATATAAAAAGAGAGTTGCGACACTTCCATAGGCTTCCATAGGAACTGAGGAATGCGGAAGTAAAGCGTGTCATGGAGCGGTCAATAGTTCCAAACAACCAATAGCTCCTCCATTGAAGCCCATTCATTTCAGCGCTTCACAAGCACAGTCGCAAGTATATTGAAGAAATTACTGCATTTCTTTACATTTTAACGCATCAGTTGACCTCTCGAAAAACTGGCCAATAGTGGTGTTTTATGAAGCGTGTTATAGTTAATGTTTATCGTTAAAAAATAAACAGTTAAACTGTAAATGCAGCTGGATAACGTGAGAAACACCGTAATAGCGACCATTAACCAGATACTAGTTGTCATATTTTTATGTTTTTAGTCTTTCTGCAATCTTTCTCTCACTGTAGGAGGTTGAATGAGTTTCAGTAAAGACTGCATTCAAGAAACACAATAAAAATGTATGCTGAATGCAATTCGTTGCCTTGTGTTTTTTTAAACATTATTTTCATCTTTTCTATTATGTTAAATGCCATTTTTGCTTGCCTTTTATAATATTCACTTATGTTGTATATTTGAATATCATAAAACAAGAGTAAATTACTTTTTTTTTAATTTAACATTAAATCGTTAAATCGAAACATACTGTATAAAAAAAGAGTATTTGATCATGTCCAAATACACATGCAGATGTATTTAACCTTAAATATTACACTAACTGTAATATAAATACTATATTAGAAAATGTTATCTTTTAAATGGTCAGGATCATTATTGCACATATTAAGTACAAAAAAACCTCCTCAAAATATTTACTAAATAGAACTTAACTATATATATTACAGTTATTTAATTGAATAAAAGTTACACTTAAGGAGTTTGGTCACATTTGACTGCCAAAGAGTATGAGAACATATTAATTATGTCTCTTTATCACTCCCCAGAATAAAATGCGATTGTAAAGCGTATTCAGAGAAGTTATCAATACACAATCAATGCACATTATGTGTTAATAATTACTCGAAATTGCTGCAAATATAGTAAAACTGCTGTCTATCCTATTTAACTCCATTCAAACCAGGCCCGGATTGGCTAATCGGGAGGACCGGGAGAATTCCCGGTGGGCCGGTCCGTTTTTTTGGCCGCGAGGGCCGGTGTCCCTAGCTGCCTGCACTCACAGCAGTCGCCATGGGCGGACTGTCCATCGGGAGAATTTTTTGGCCCGCTACCCTCCAATTTTTATTATTATTATTTAATATTGTTGTTGTTATTGTTTTTGTTGCCGGCCTAATGTACTAAAGTGGTTATTTCGGAATTAGCCATTCAATAATAAAACTCTAATAAATCATAAATCGGTTAGTCTTGACTGGCACGCGTTTCGTCTCGCGCGCGCTCCGCGCATCCGCGCGTCCGCCGTCCGCCAAAACGACGCGAGACTGAAGTAGAAGTGCCCAGGTGGAGCAGAGAGACAAATCTGTCCTGTTTAGGACCTAAAGTGCAGGGGCCCGTTTCAGAAAGGAGGTTAAGTGAAAACTCTGAGTATGTTAACCCTGAAATGAGGGAAACTCTGGGTTTTCGGTTTCAGAATGGGAGGTATGTTAAACCTGAGAAAGCAGAGTAAGTCAAGCCCGTTTCTGAAAGAGAGGTAACTTATACTCAGAGTCAGTTACCATGGCAACTTACTCTGTGAACCTAACCTGGTCGGGAGCAGGTTTTCTTCGGTAAACCCAGAGTTTCTTTCGGTCTCCTCCCCCTTTTTAAAGCGCAAGTGATGTTTAAATACATCATTCATTCATTTATGCTTCAAAAATGCTTTTCTTAATGAGTGTTTTGGAATGTAAATTTAGTGAATTTTACTTAAAACATGAAAAATAATCTTAATGCAACTGGAAACAAGATTATCTTTCTTACCCAATTGACAGATAATATGCAAAATAAGAAAAATACACTTAAAAGATTAAATAAACACCTTACACTGTACACTGTAAAAAAATATAAAAAATGAAATAAAGTGCAAAAACAATAATTTTACAGAGAGAAGTTTTTACAGAAAAAAGTTATTTTACAGATTTTTCGTTGTTTCAATTATGATATTTAACTTTAATTTTAAATTTTTTGTTTGGCAGACACAGCTTCCAGTCATTTGACCGTTTTTTTACGGGACCTTTTTTTACAGTATAAAACCTTTATTTTACAAAATTTCCCTTGTTTCAGTTACAATATTTTACTTAACTTTGTGGGGGTTTTTTGGCAGCTGTATATGCCAGTGGTTTGACTGTTTTTTTACAGTGTAAAACCCTTATTTGACAGATTTTACCTAGATTACTACAATAAAAGCACTAAATGTTCTACAGAGAAACACTGTTATTTTACAAATCATTACAATAAAAAAAAACCTTCAATAAAGTTTCAAAGCATGCTCAAGGTGGAAAATTGACAGTTTTATTTAAAAGACAAAATACAAAGTCTTTACAAATGCCATATAAAATGTACATTTTAAATGTTTAGCTTTTTTTTTTTTTTTAAGAAATACAGCACAATTACATTTAAAATACTGTGCTGATGAAGAACATGGAACAGTTTCATCAGAATGTTTAATTAAATATATATTCAACTTAAGACAACTTCACTTGCAGAGAAAATATGTCCTGATAATTTACTCACCCCCATGTAATCCAAGATGTTCATGTCTTTCTTTCTTCAAATAAAAAAAAAAGTAAAGTTTTTGAGGAAAATATTCCAGGATTTTTGCATATAGTGGACTACAATGGGTTGAAGTTGAAGTTTCCAGTGACCCTTATTCCTTGGCTGGGATCATGTAGAGCCCTCTGAAGGTGCAGTGAAACTGAAATTTGGACCTTCAACCTGTTGGCTCCCATCGAAAATTGGAGAAAAAATCCTGGAATGTTTTTTTCAAAAACCTTTTTGACAGAAAAAAGAAAGACATTTTGATTTATTTTTATTTTTTTTAATTGGAAACAACAAGACAATAGTAAGTAAGAAAAGCATTTTTAGGTGCATTAATTTATTGCACATATTTTCATCATGCAGACACTGTCAAAGTGACAAAAATGGCATGTCCTTTCATAAATAAGATTATTATTTATCATATAGTATAGGATTATTTTGATTAGACATGTGTATTTATTTGACCTGTGTCATTTTTAAATGGTAGTCAGAGCACATTAGTACAGACACTGTATGCAGAGCGGTAAAGAAAGTGTGCCTTGCTCTAATGCTCTTTCTGAGAATTTTAGTGTCATTGCCTACTGAGCATAAAGCCATCAAATATGAAGCTGATTGCTGTATGGAATGGAAGAATGGCAGATGAAAATGTATAATATATATATATATATATATATATATATATATATATATAACCACCACCACAGCTGTTAAATTTACTAGGTCATCTTTTTTTTCCTATAAATGCACAAATGCAACTTTTATTCTTTTTTTTCATGTTGGATTTTAATATTCTTCCAATACTTCCATCTCCTCTTCATCTGTTCTTCATCATTTTGTGAGCCTTCATGCTGTTGGCTTCATTTCATTACTCTAATTAAGAAATGCAACCGTTTGGATTAGAGAACATTTCATTTTGTGAAAGAGCATTAGACTATGTGGAAAAAGCTGCTGCAAAGTGAAATTAGACACATAATTGTTTTTTTATATGACACATTTTAATGTCAAATATTTGTAAAATCATGTAGCCTACACTCATGAACCCTTTATGCTTAAAGCTTTACCTGGTTGAATTATGTTTACTTCCATGTTTAGCTGTTTTCTTCTTCTAATTATTATTTTATTTTATTTTTTTGCCTGTTTGATACCATGAAAATTAATAGTTCAGTAACTTTCTGTTCTGCCAGTTTTTACCTTTGATATTCTAATTATTAATAATTAAATAATTATATTCTTAATAATTATTAAGAATTAAAGTTAAGCATTGGCTCGAAATATGAAGAGGTCTTTTTGGCGGGAGCGGTTGCCATGGTGAATCATAATTTCGGAGCTCCATTGATCAGGGCTTTTCATAGTCAAGCTGCAAGCACTAAACTCAGAGTCAACCTACTCAGAGTGGATTGAACTAACTCATTTCAGCTGTTCTGTAACCGAAAACTCAGAGTTTCCCATCTCAGGGTAAGTCTACTCAGAGTTCAAGTTTTAACTCAGAGTTGGTTGAACCTCCTTATTGAAACAGGCCCCAGGTCAGTTACATCTGTAAACAGACTATTGTAGTTTTGTCTTTGTTTACTTAAGTATTGAACAGCTAACAAATGTTAATCTATAAAAATATCGTTTTAAAACAGGTTTAGGGAGCTAACGTTACCCTTATACAAAATTAACTGTGATTTTACAAAACATGTTTACTATAGTTATACAATAATTATAGAATATACAATGGTTTTGCTACACTATAGTTTCACCATGGTATAAAATTCTGATTATACTAATGGGAATCAATCCTAAAAAAAAAAAAAAAAAAAAAAACATGGTTACTATGTTTACCATAGGCTCAATAATATCATGGTTAATTTTCCTTAGGGCCAAACATGACCCATTATAATACAAAACATGTTTAGTTTTAAGATTTTTTAATAAAGATATATTCAAGATGTAGCTAATTTTTGTTGTTTTAATTTTAACATTACGACAATAACACATGGTCCTAATGTAGTGGCCCTCTTTTTTCTGTTGCCCTTTTCTCTATCAAATGTTTTAGTACTAATCATAAATTATATATAATTTTGAAAGCTTAGAAGCTAAAGAACCATCCTGGTGGCTGTCTCCTCCCCCTTAGCAGCAATGTCAAGTGTCATTTTACAAAATCACAACTTTTTACAATCTTGACAAAAACATGTCTTTAAAAAGGTCTCAGTATTTCTGCAATAATCTGCTGATTGTCTTCTTTAAAAAAGACCAACCTTAGATCTGTACTGTATAGGTGGTTGTAAAGGTGGAGATGTGTTTATGAAAAAAGTGACAGATACAAGAAAATTAGTTAAAAAAGTAAACACACATGAGAGACAGAGAGATTAAAAGAGATTAAAAGGCAAATTGGAAGTTCAAGAGATAGCATTTAATTATTTTACCCAGTTGATTTCAACTTTTCTTTATGTGATGATGAAAAATATTGATGTCCAGGGTTTCAAATTTTGGTGTAGGATGGCCTGGATAAGTGTGAGATTTCCCGGCCTGAAATTTTGTCCCAGTCCGCCCCTGGTTAACGTCAAGCTAGTTAGGAGCAGTGCAAAACAACGATGTCTGCAAATACTTGCTCTATTCTTTATTTGTGTTTAAGGGCTGGATATCTGTGAACAATTTTGCACAGAATATATATTCAGATATTGCAGAAAAGGACATTGTGATGTTTAAAAGAATAGTGTTGGAGATTTACCCTTTAATGTTCTCATTTATGAAAAATATTTGAACTTATAAAGCAGCTGTTTACTTAAAAAAAAGACATGATAGTGTAATTAGAAAGTTTAATACATTTTATTTTAATCTTTATTTTATACATATAGCTTAATATATATTTGTATTTATTTGATATTTTTTAATTTCAAGGTTTGGATATTTATGAGCACTAATTCTAACAGAAAAAAAGATACTGATACTGTTAAACATTACATTGTGTTAACTGTTCAAATAAATCTTCACTGTGAAGCAACACTTAGGCTACTGTATTTGCACTGAATTGGAAATGACGTCATTTTAATATAGTCAGTCGTGAACTAAAGTGGGCCGGTCTAAGGCTTGAAACTCCAGGGCTGAAAAGGAGTCCCACTCCGGCCCTGATTCAAACACATTGACAGCGCGGAGCTGTTTGGAACTATTGAGAGCTCCATGAACCACGTGACCGTGCGGCGGCGAGATCAAAGCGTGTCGCAACTCTCTTTTTATATGGCTCTGACATCAGCGAGAAAGCGTTCTGGTGACGTACTGGTTAACGATTACGAATTCGACTCCGCGCCAAGACGCCTAGACATGGTTACCAAGCAACGTCAGGAAGACCTCATTAATATTTATGAACCAAACCTCCGCCATAGTAGCATTCGTAAATTCGCTAACGGGTTAGCAGGAGCATGCATCCCAAAAAACAGGTAATACAACGGCGTGCCAAGGACGGAAGGGTAGTGTATGTTTATGCACAGGCCTGTATCGAGCCTCTCCCGTCGTTTGCACCAGATGTCTTGCGTTAAACGGGTTTACCGGGTTAAACAAAGATGATGCACCGACAAACTGCATCTCAGGCTGATAAAACGAGCTGCTGCTGGGTGTGACTCACCATCACTGCGCTTGATTTCCACATAAATGCCGATCTGGATCTTCCCGAAGAGACCTGCCATGCCTCATGTGTGTGCCAGGATCTGTACGGAGGTTTTTGAGCGGGTTTCACGGGAGAAGTTGAGCAGCGGCAGCGGCGCAGCAGAAACCGGGAGGAGGTCAGGAGGGACAGAAGATGAGCGCGCATGCGCAGAGCGATCACACACCCATCGCAGAATGTCACATCAGCCTCTTTTGTCTAGTTGCGGTGGACACAATCTGTCCAGCCTTTTTTTTTTTTTTTTAATGTTGTTTATTTTATTTATTTATTTTTACTTGAGGAAGATTTTTTAAATGAACATTGTTTTTAATATAAAATAAATTAAATAAAAACGATGTATGCTTTCTTCCTAATAAACTCTGATTATATGTTATATTAAGTTTATTATCTTGACATAAAATCTGTTTAATTGCTTCGCTGTTTGCTTCGAATTAAACACTAAATAAAATAAATTTAAAATATTTAATTCTTAATGTAACTTAAATCACATTCACTCCTTCAGAAATACACATGATGGCAGCAAAGGGCTGGTTTGGTGAAATAAACTAGTTGGAACTAAAACAGTTAAAGTATGAAGAAACATCATTGTTCAGTGATTTATCACTTTTAAAACTTAAGTAAACCACTTCTGTTCGAACAATAAGATAAACATTTGTCACCCTGTACCACAAAACCGGTCATAATGTCAATTTTTTTTTTTTAATTGAGACTTGTACATCATCTGAAAGCTGAATAAATAAGCTTTCCACTGATGTATGGTTTGTTAGGATAGGACAAGGTCAAGACACATCTATTCTGGAATCTTAAGGGTGCAAAAAAATCAAACCATTGAAAAAAATCGTCTTTAAAGTTGTCTAAATGAAGTTCTTAGCAATGCATATTACTAATCAAAAATTAATTTAGGATATATTTACGGTAGGAAATTTACTAAATATCTTCATGGAACATGATCGTTACTTAATTCTGACCCATACAATGTATTTTTAGCTGGTTTTGTGGTCCAGGGTCACATTTATGGATTCAGTAACTAAAAATATACACTACTGTTCAATTGTTTGGGGTCAGTAAGACTTTTTAAAACCCAAATTAATACTTTTATAAATTTAAAGGATGCATTAAATTGATCAGAAGTGAGAGAAAAAACGTATATAATCCTACAAAGGTTTTCAGGACAATATCAGCAACTGTTTTTAACATTGATAATAATAATAAATGTTTCTTGAGCAGCAAATCAGCATATTAGGAATGATTTCTGAAGGATCATGTGACACTGAAGACTGGAGTAATGATGCTGAAAATTCAGCTTTGCATCACAGGAATAAATTATGTTTTAACATATATTAAAACAGACAACAGTTATTTTAAATGGTAACAATATTTTAGTATTACTGATTTCACTGTATTTTTTGAAGAAATAAAAGCAGCCTTGGTGAGCCAAAGAGACTTAAAATCTTAGTTAACCCAAACTTTCGAATATGTACTACAATAAAATGATCAAATACATAAATTATATATATAATTTGTGGGTGTGTGAATATATTGTAATGTTACCTGTGGATATATATGAGTGATTCTACAGAATTGGAAATCTCTACAAATTTTGTTCGTATGCACATTACATAATATCCAAGTTACACATTTCTAGTAATTGTGCCGTTAATTGTCATATTGAATTTTCTGAAAGTTTTGGAATATTTTTCCCCTCCTCAAATGTGTCACTACCGAAACACAGTAGTATATAATTTAATAAGAAGGGTTATATTGAGTTGACCGATTATGGTTTTGCTTACATCTTAAATATAATAAAATATATATTTTGTCTATTTTATTAAAACGTTAAAATGTCAGAGGTAAATCAATAACAATTACAGTTTTAACAATATTTTAAGTGCATTTGTTGTATTTTGAATCCAGTTTTCAAAAAGTTGATCATGCTGATTTCAAAGTCAAGAATTTATTAGTTTGAATATACATTGAACCAAAAACTATTCTAAAATCTTTGTTGATAATTCAGTATACTTTATTTTTGACAAAACATCCCATGTTTCAGTAGTGACAGTAATGTTTTAGTAGCGACAACATTACATTACAGAATTTTAACTTGCATACTAAAACACTACTAAAACATATTAAAATACAAAAAATTTGCATCACTGTACTAAAAATGTGTTTATTTCCTCCAAATAAATGATTGTGTGTTTTCTTTTGTCACTACTGAAACAATGATGATATGTTATGGTCGTGACAATTTTATGAAATAACACCCAAAAAATAAAGATGTCACTACCAAAACTTCACTAAATCATTTAGTTGTAAAAATTTTAGATACTTTTGAACCTTGTTTAAAGATGTTAATCACATGGTTAGCTAGCACAGTTCTGAACAATGGTACACATATAAAAACTAAATGTTATGGAATCCCAAAAAAGTGTTTAATTATAGAAAAAAGGTGTTCGGTAGTAACGTTCCTAAAGTTACACACAGATTTTTCAGACTTTTGAACACATTTACCTCAAAATGATGGGACCTATCCACTCACACCTTGTAGCTATGAGAGACACAGGAATATTTCCTGATCATAAATGTAGGGGTGTATTTAAAATCAGTCTCAGCCAATGGACTAAAACAAACACTGTTTTGGTAGTGACAACATGAAAATGCTGGTCACAATTTTTCAAAGTTTCATCATTTACTTTTTCACTTTTACTTAAAAAAAAAAAAAAGCTAAAAGATACTTTTAAAAAGAACAATGGAAAAAAATGCAAAAATTATTTCAATATCATTTTCATTTTAGGGGTTACGGTTCGGGACATCCACCTCCGAATTTAAAGTACCCACTAAATGATGATTTTATATCTACTAAACTTACTGATATAAGTAGAAAGGATATAGTAGAAGGATCTTGGTAAACATTTAAGATTTGAATACTTTAATGTTTTTTAAATGTGTTTTCTGGTTGCGGGACAGCGGTTTGCACCAATTCTGTAGAATCTGACCACATTTATACACACTTTTACTTTACTGGCAGAAATCAAACAAGCACCAGTGAAACTCACATTTAGTATTGGATTAAGTTTAAACCCTAATGCGTTATAGCATGCAATGTTTTAAGTGAACACTGACGCAGATCTTTTGAATGAGAAAATGTGAGGTATGTGTGAGCTGGAAACATCTGTCAGACGCAGACACTTCCTCACCTCCTTTGCCTTGAACTGTGCTGTCATTCTTCTGTATGATGACAATCCATTGGTGGAGATGAATGAAGCGGGCCGCTCGCACTGTCAGCTGAACGCACCTCTTCAGTCCCGGGTGGGTTCGTCATCACTCTCTCATCATCTGTTTCCCCAGTAACAGTCAACCGGCCCTGCCACAGTCTCAGAGAATCCAGGAGCATTTTCTTACCTAATGCAAACAAATGCATGCAATTTTAAGACTTCTCTATCTGTAAAACACATGCAATCTTATTTAATCTTATTTTCAATTAGACAACACTTTAAAAGCAGATTGGCATTCGTTTCACTGGTCACTAAAGTCAGTGGTTCATAAAGAAGCAAACAAATAAAGGCAGTTGTAGCAGGTTTTCCTGGGTTTAATTAATGTCACAGAACCTCAGACTCAAGTGTGCAAGTCGTGGTGAAAATGAGGGGAAAGAGAGAGAATAAACCCAAAAGAGAGGTTTCATGAATAATGGGAGACGGCAGACGTGCGGCCCTTACTCCTGTGCACTGGAGCTGCAAAACACCCCAGAGATTCAGCGCACAACTTTGCCCTGCTCTCTTTTGTTTGCTGTGCCATCATAACTAATATGTTGTTGGCCTCTCATACATAATCATGCCAACTGTCTGTTTGAGGTCGGACCTGATTAAAAATCCAGCATGGAATGGAATAACAACAGTGCTCACTGTCATATGTCTGAAAGTAGAACTAGTTCAGAAATCTCATTGACCAAAGACTGACATATATATTTCTAAAAGAGACATAAAAGGGTTTTTGGCCTCTACTATAGGGAAAGATAAGACACAAGTAAACTTTGTATTGATGCTTTGAAAGTTTTTTTTTTCTTTTACAGGAAAATAATTTTGACTTATGCAATAATTAGTAAAAACATATATATATATATATATATATATATATATATATATATATATAAAATAACATATTACATTATATAATTTTATATTTGAACTTTTTTACAGTTGCACTGTAAGTTTTACTTTTTTGGGCCTCTTAGAGCTTATGTTTGACTTTTTTTTAATATAAAAAATATATATTTGCATTTTATATATTTTAATGTATATTTCTATTTTATTATATTATGATATACATTTTTACAGTTTGCATTGTACTTTTAAACTTCTTGGAGATTAAAGGAAAAAATAAATAAATTTGGACGTATCCCTTAATTAGTAGACAATACAATCTCACTATTATAATTTTTTTTTATATATTATAAAATAAATAAATTTTGCATATATACACACACATACACATTATATATATACAGAGAGAAAGATAAGACACAAGTAAACTTTGTATTGATGCTTTGAAAGTTTTTTTTTTCTTTTACAGGAAAATAATTTTGACTTATGCAATAATTAGTAAAAACATATATATATATATATATATATATATATATATATATATACACACGCACACACACACACACATATATATATATACACACACACACACACACACACATACACACACACATACATATACAAAAATATATATATATATATATAAATTAAAGGAAAAACATATTAATTTTGACTCATCCCTTAATTAGTAAAAATATAATATAATATAATATAATGTAATATAATAATTAAAAAACTCACAAATATTATTTTATATACCCATACAATAATTAGTAAACAATTAAATTATATTATAACTTTTTACAGTTGCATTGTAAGTTTTACTATTTTGAGCTTCTTGCAGATTAAAAGGAAAATAAATATTAATTTTGATATATCCCTTAATTAGTAAAAAAAAATTATATAGTAATTTTGAAAAATCTCACAATTATTGAAAAAAATGAATAAAAACAATTAATTTTGACTCATCCAATAATTAGTAAAAAAAAACAATTACATGATATGATATATGATATTATAATGTAACTTTTTACAGTTGCATTGTAAGGGCCTCTCGGAGATTAAATGGGAAAAAATAATTAATTTTGACATCCCTTAATTAGCAAAAACATAATATAACAATATAATAAATGTATATAATATAATATATTAATTAAAAAATATATTATTAATTTAAATCAAAATTATTGAAAAAATATTATATTACATTATAAAAATAATATAATGTAATATATAAAAAATAAATTATTAAAAAAAATCTCAATTATTGAAAACATATTGCATTATATATTCTATTCTATTCTATCTTTGTACATTTGCTTTAAGGTTTACTTTTTACCTCTTAAAAATTGAAAGGAAAAATACATTGCTTTTGACTCATCACATAATTACTAAATAATATATTATATAATATAATAATTTGTATATAATAAATTATAATCATTTAATATCCAAATAATTGTAATATTTGGATATTAAAGGAAAACAATAATTTAAACTCTATATAATAATGTTTAAGCCTTGTAGTTATGCTTTAAATTAGCATTTATTTTACTTTTTATCACATAACATAAATGTGAAATTTGAATTTTATATTGACTAAATGAATCAAACTAATTTTCTGTGGTGATCAAAAACTCCACTATTGAACATGACCTTCCTTCAGTGTGTGTAGGTTGTATACTGAGTACTTGACTTCTAAACTAACCATATGGCACTGTGATCACGTGATATAGTTAAACTCCTCTTACAAAATATCATATTTCCTTATTGTTGCTGTGTCTGTTTTCACTTTGTTCTGCGATGACAAAGAAATTCCTCCTCTAACCCCTTTATACAACCCATCTGAACCAAAGAAATGAATGTGTCACGCTAGAATTGCCATCATTCTTCTGCAATAAAAGAGGCCGGTGTCAGATATTGGCTTTTTGTAAAGACCTAGACGGTGTGTGTAATTTGACTAATGGCTTCTTCCCGGTCACAATCTGCATCTTTCGCTCCCGTCGGCTCTATGTGATGAATACAATTAAATATCCCTCTGAAAATCACACCGAAATGTCACAGCCAATGTCGTTATTTCATTGTATTCCCTATGATCAGGGTGTCTAGGGTGCGGAACGGTTTCTGTTCAGATGATTGAGGCAGTGGAGAGGAAGACAACACGCATCCCATGATGCATCTGTCTCTGAATGGAGCGTATTTACTTTCTTTCCACTCATTTTTCTTTTACGCAGCAGGAGATGAATTACCCGGGGAATGGATTCGGATGCGGCGCTCCCTCATTCGGAGTCTTTTTCTTCTCCCGCGTGGAGATTTGACAGACGACACGCGGGCTGATCGGGACCCACAGCGAGGTGAAGGGCGACTGAAAGACTTCCTCCGGAGACTCTGAAGCGCAGAATGAGATTGTGTGCTGCAGAAAAAAACAATGCATTTGTTTGTTGTGTGTTTGTGTTTTCTCACCCCTGCTACCGGTACGAGATTACAAAGGCCTCGTGCACAGAAAGAGAGCAAAGGACATCACGGCAAACATTTGAAATCTAATATAAAACAGCAAAACTGAACGTCCTGTGTTTATTTCAATACACATTTGCAGTGAGCCAGTGTTTGTCTCTTCTGTGTGCAGACCGATCACAATAGCATACTACTTTCTGCTAGGGTGACCACCCGTCCCACTTTGCATTGTACAGCATAGCATTTTCACCCCTTGTCCCACATTTTCTTCAGTCTGTTGGTTTTTAATTGTCGTATTATAAAACTACGTAGTGCATAGTTTCCGCAAACCTGCGGACCTCATCAAGTGATCTAGCACCACTGACACGGGAAAACACAATATTCTCTATTAATTTTAACCAATAAAAAAAAAAGACATGACTTGCGACTTATCTCACAATTCTGACTTTTTTTCTCAGAATTCCATTATATAAACTCAAGACTGAGAATTGTGAGATATAAACTTGCAGTTCTGAGAAATAAAGTCAGAATTACGTGACATTAACTTGCAATTGTGAGAAATGAAGTCAGAATTGTCTGATATAAACTTGCAATTACGAGTTATGTCAGAATTGTGAGATATAAACTCGCAATTCTGAGAAAAAAAGTCAGAATTAGATGATATGAACTCATAAAGTTAGATTTGTAAGATATAAACTCGCAATTCTTAGTTATAAAGTCAGAATTGCAAGATATAAACTCCCAATTCTGAGAAATAAAGTCAGAATTACATGATATTAACTCGCAATTGTGAGAAATGAAGTCAGAATTGTGTGATATAAACTTTAAAGCGTTATTTGATCGACAAATGTCAGAGCGCATGATTGTAATGTGAAGGCGCATCAAGCAATCTGTGTCCTGCAAAATCACATCTTCTGTCCCGGAACAGATATATTGACAGGTGGTCACTCTACTTTCTGCAAGTAAGTTGTGCATAGTATGTAAATTGTGACCCTGGACCACAAAACCAGTCATAATTAGCGCAGGTATATTTGTAGCAATAGCCAACAATACACTGTATGGGTCAAAATTATACATTTTTATTTTATGCCAAAAAACATTAGGATATTAAGTAAAGATCATGTTCCATGAAGATATTTTGTAAATAATTATTGCTAAGATCTTCATTTGGACTTTAAAAGCGATTTTCTCAATATTTTGATTATTGCGTTTATCCAACGACTTGCATTGCTTTTAAACTATCTTTTCAATTCATGCATTCCATGGGAATCAAATCCATGACCTTGGCATTTTTGAGCTACTTTATGAAATTCATGTAATATCATTAAAGACCCATGCAACTGATTTGCATGAGTCCCTTGTTTGTCCTGCCCATCAGGTCCCACAAATTCTTTGGTTTCTTTTGGTTCTTTTCATTTTTGAAATTGCGAGAAAAATGTCAACATCTTCATTCTGTTCAAAAGTTTTCACCCCTGGCTCTTAATGCATCGTGTTTCCTTCTGAAGCATCAGGGAGCGTTTGAACCTTCTGTGATAGTTGCATATGACTCCCTTAGTTGTCCTCAGTGTGAAAAGATGGATCTCAAAATCATAGTCATTTTTGGAAAGAGTTCAAAACCAAAGAATTTATGGGACCTGAAGGATTTTTCTGAAGAACAGCAGGCAGTTTAACTGTTCACTCATGAACAACTATCACTACCAAAAAAAAAAAAAAAAAAGAATCAAGTTAATGTAAATTTTTGACTGTGGTCATTTTTATAAATTCAACTATTATTTTATCTCATGGACTATATGTAAAAGTCATTTATGTTTAACATCTTATTCAGGTCAGTACTAAATAAATAAAAAACATGCATTTTGTATGATCCCTATTATTTTGGTAAAATAATTAACATTTTGCAGATTCTGCAAGGTGTAGGTAAACCCTTGACTTTAAAACTTTATAGTTTTCAATACAGACTGTAATCGGACTGTAATTGTTCAAAACATTCAGCTTTTTTCTTTTTAAATGTGTACAAATGTTTTTTTTTTTCTTGGTTATGCAAATATTAAGGAAACATACTTTTGAGTGTTCTTTAAACCTTGTGAAACAAGTAACATTTAAAACATTCCAACATTTTGAGAACATTACTGAAGTCCAGATAACTTTGACTGAACGTTCTATTAATGTTACTGTTCATAAAGTCATAAAGTTCTAAGAACGTCCCCTGAGCTGGGAACGAGGCATTGCATTCAAATGTTAGCATAGATATCCTTCCAAAATGGAGTTTAATGTGATCTAAAATGTTATTCAGTATCTTCAAACTCATTCATGTTTCGATACACCAAATGAAAGCAAACCAACCTGAGATGCTCTGCCGGCATGCAAAACATACAAACCTCGCTCTGTTTTGTCATTCAAATAAAAGCCAGCAAAGGAATAAACGCAGACTAGTTGCCATCAGCTGATCTGTGTTTTTTGTGAAGTGACTTTCTGAGGCGCTTTATTCCTCATTTCCAGTCTGCTGGCTGTCATTTATACGGCGCTTTGATGATAAAGTCATTATCTCCTCCTCTATTCAAAGCGCTGTCACACCTCAGCTCAGCGTGAGCCGCAATTAATTTTCCCGGCGCATACGCATACATTTATTTGTCAATTTCCATTCAGAATTGTATATTCCACCAAAGGCTCGAGTTTCATTCTAAACGCATTTGATACTCCATCAACAAAGCGCGATGGGTTGATGTTAAAATGACAAACTGCAGAAGACGACGAGGAGACGCGCACCTGCGACGGCGCGTTATCAGACATTACAGACTGGTGTGATCACTGCTTGTGTTAAATCTGCATGTTTGTCTCTGTAAATTATTCACTACTGTCAGACCCTCAAAGCGCATCTCCATCTAATCTAACTTATACTGATATTTGGCATCTCTGCCTAATAAATAAATAAATGCAATTCCCAAACGAGACTTGTGACAGACGCGCGGAGCTCTTTTGGTGCAAGCGCTGCTGTAACATCAGCAAGCCTGATATTTTACAAAGTCTTAACATGCCAGACAACTCGGTCTGCTGTGAAGTGATTTTTACGCATTTCCACCGGGTAAATTCAATGACTAATCTAGTTTTTTCCTATTAAACTTGCATGCACGGTAGCTTCAGACTTGCAAACTATTCAAACCATATCACTGCGTTTTAAAAATGCATGCCGAATTGTGTAAGAACAACTCCTGTGTAGAAAAAGCATGGAACTCGTTTTAGGGAAATCAAAGGGACGCTGAGAAATAAAATTATTTCTCAGGCTTTGGAGAAGATTCTGATATCACATAAACAACAGTGCACAGCACAACAAACATATTTAGGTGAAAAGAATAGGGGAATTTGTACAAATAAATGTATTACTTACTAAACTGATTAGAAAGCGCAAGATTACTTTCAGGCCTCAGTTCTCATGCAGCCTCGTTTTGTGTTTTTTGGACTTGCAGATGCAGGTTGAGGCCACAGGGCGGCACTCTCAACCATAGATTGTTCATACCATACACTGCACGGTATATGAATTCTTTCTTCATGTGTGTATGTTTACAAATAAAGAACACTGGAAGCAATAGGCCTACTGTATCCCACAATGCAATGTACTCAACTTATAATTGAACTGGAGCAATATCAATTCTCATTCTTAACTGTCTTAACATTATCTGGTCAATGATGTATTTTTTCCCCCTGAAATGTTACAACTTGCTTTAGAATGTTCAGAGAACATTCAAAAGTAACATTCCCATAATGTTTCCAAACGTTGCCAAAGTTCTAAAATGGAATGTTTCCTAATCATTCGCATAATAAAAAAAGATTTTAAAAACGGGATGGGAACATAGTGATTCCAAATTTTGTGCAGTGTAACAGTATATAATCACATATAATAAAAAATAGTTTGAACACAGTCAGTTTATTTCAACTTGAACAGAAATAAAAACATAGCATAAGATGCCATTTTAATGTTAGATAAAAATATTCCAGTGCTATTTTTGTATCATTGATACTATTATAGTTTTTGTTAATATTTCACTTTAATTTTAGTTAAAGTTTTAGTAATTTTGTTGTGTGTTTGTCATTTTTATTCATTCTTTTAAAATGTCTGTATAGTTTTTTTAATATATAAATATTAAAAGATAATAAAAAAATCATTTTTATTTATTTTAGTTTTTTGTTTGTTGTTTAGTACTTGAAAATATATTAAAATGAGAAGTTACAATAACTTGAAGTTATTTAAATGGGTAATGTTGATTGGCAACTAGCTAAAATATAAGTTTAAGGTTTTTAAAATATTTATTTATTTAAAATATTTTTATTTTATTTATTATTTAAATATATATTATTTTAAAAATAATTTTATTTTAGTTAACATTTATTAGTATTATTTAGTAATATATAGTTACATTTTTTTATTTTAGTTTATTTGATTTAGTTGTTTAGTACTTGAACTTATTCAAATGGAAAGTTATAATAACTTAAAGTTATTAAAGTAGGAAATGTTGACTTGGCAACTAGCTAAAATATAATAAGTTTAAGCTTTTATTTATTTTAGTTAACATTCATTTTTAGTATCATTGATTCTATTATAGCTTTTATTATTATTATCTATTATCCCATTTTTGTCATTTTTTATGTCTATATAGTTTACATTTTTATTTATTAATTTTGTTTATTTAGTTTTAGTTGTTCAGTACTTGAAGTTATTAAAATAGGAAGTTATAAAAATGGGAAGTAATAATAACTTGAAGTTATTAATATGGGAAATGTTGGCTTGGCAACTATAGCTAAAATATAATAAGTTAAAGTTTTTTTTAAGTATTTTATTTTATTTTAGTTAACATTTTTTTAGTAACATTGATACTATTATAGTTTCTGCTAATATTGTAAACTTGATTAGATTTTTTTTTTTCATTTGAATTTGAGTTTTTACTAGGGGTGGGCATAGATTAATTTTTTTAATCTAGATTAATCTAGATTAAATCTTGGAATTAATCTAGATTAATCTAGATTAAAATGGCTAATTTGAATTCTGCTGAAGGCATTCAGAATATGTGTGCTACCCAAATAATGACTTAAAGTCTTTGAGAATGGATCATAAAGCTCATAAAGCTGTTCTATGATAATTTGTTGATGAAAATAAATTATGTTCAATTAGATGTACTTGTGTTTACTAACTAACTAACAATGAAATTATTTTTTCTCCCTATTAGATTGTGTGTTTTTTAACGTCAACACCTACCCAGCCCATTACATGTTACACCGTACTTTTATTTTGACAGGTTGCCGTGAAGTTTCTGTGTCATACAGTATGATATATGATGCTAGTTTTCTCAAATGAAACGGTAAAAGTGACACTCACAGCAGTTTGGGAGATTGAGTTTATCTGTTCATGTGAGATGAAAATGCCAAAAATTACCGGGAGCGTCACGTGTGTTTCAGTATGCGTGTAGTAAAAGCTCGTCTCCGCAATGCATACATACAGCTAGGCAAACGGAACATATCGGATTCATATTAAAACGGTCTTTTTGCATTTCAGTTTTCACATACACTAGTCCATATCGCGATTTGAATTAAGTGACTGACCAACATTTGATTTATGAATCCAAAAAACGACGAATTTACGTGGCATTTCGCGCTATAGTAGATTCGGTTTTTATGAATGGAGGACGACGCGATCCCGTCTGTGTTTTGGCGGAGGAGACTTAAACGCGCGACCATATTCTACAGTCTTCGGTATACATCCGCGTTAAACTATCAAGGTGAAAGTCATCATAGCTTGCGTAGTTTAGACCCAGCTCCCAACCCAAATTTGAGAATAGATTAACGGCGATATTTTTTTTATCGCGCGATAAGAGTTTCACGTTAACGCAGCACGTTAACGCCGATAACGGCCCACCACTAGTTTTTACTTAAATTTTAGTCATGTTTATGTAATTTTTATTCATTTTTTAATGTCTATATAGTAGATTTTTTATTTATTTTAGTTTATTTATTTTAAGTTGTTTAGTACTTTAAGTTAAACTAAACAATAATGGAAATGTTGACTTGGCCACTAGCTAAAATATAAGTTTATGGGTTTTTTTTATATATATTTTATTTTATTTTAGTTAACATTTATTTTAGTATCATTAATACTATTAAAGTTTTATGTTAATATTTTGAATTTGATTAGATTTTTTTATTTTAATTTTCATTTGCATTTTGATTTTAGTTCAAGTTTTAAGAATATTGTGTTTCGTTTATGTCATTTTTAGTAGTTTTTTTAATGTCTATATAGTTCACATTTTTTATTTATTTTAGTTAAATTATACGTGAATAAAAATCCTGACTTGGCAACTAGCTTAAATATAATTTTAAGTTTTGTTTTGTGTTATATTTTTATTTCAAGTAACAAAAAAGTTTTTTAATGGTTTTAGTTTTAACTACAATAACTGCGATATTCATATTCAAAGTTTTGTTCATAATTAAAATTAATTCTGATCAGTTACATAGTGTAAAAGTAAAGAATTGAATAAGGTTTGATCTAAACATTGCACATCTTGTTCACATTATGAATGATTAATCAGCGCATGTTATTACCACCCAAAAAGGAGCTTCTTCGTCATTTTTATCATCAAAACAAACTTAATCCACTAACTTTCCTTTCTAAGGTCGGTCTTAGAACTCCTGCATTAGATAATCCAGACTTGCTAAAATCTTGCCAATATGGAAAAAACAGACATATGCATACAGTAAAACAAACAAAAAACTCTACAGAAAACCAGATGCTCAGGCCGTTTCGAAAGTTGCTGATGGCTAGTAAGTTCTTCAATGGCAGTCATTATGTGTTGCTATATTTTGATCAGTCTTTTAAAGCCTTGAATAAGAGAAAGGCCTCCGCTCGAGTCTTGAATTATTGCTCGCATTCAGATATTGTATCCGGAGGCCTCACGGAGCTGCGTTTGCAGCCGTATCATCATTACATTTGGGATTTACAGCTACTGTCAGGTAGGAGACACAAGGGTTATGAAGGGCTTATTTTAGAGCACCGTGTCACTCACTGTTTACGTCTCTCTCTCTCGTGCTCTCTCTCTCTCTCTCTCATCCCGCTCCTCCTCTACCTATCATGAACGATGCACACCCCATCCATCTGACTTTATTATAGCGGCTCCTGAATATGCAAAGCTCGTCTCAAATGAGACGCATCTATCTTGTGTCATATTGCCCTGCCTGCTCTCAGAGCTGGAGAACTGAATCTTGGGAGATCTGTAGATATTAGACTTTGCTATAAATTGAACTTTTTAATAAAACATTTACAGCTTCTGCTATTTAAAGGCTAGCTGTGAAAATATTAGCATATTGTGATAAAGTTCATTATTTTCTGTAATGTACTGATAAACATTAGACTTTCATATATTTTAGATTCATTACAACACAACTGAAGTAGTTCAAGCCTTTTATTGTTTTAATATTGATGATTTTGGCATACAGCTCATGAAAACCCAAAATTCCTATCTCAAAAAATTAGCATATTTCATCCGACCAATAAAAGAAAAGTGTTTTTAAAACAAAAAAAGTCAACCTTCAAATAATTATGTTCAGTTATGCACTCAATACTTGGTCGGGAATCCTTTTGCAGAAATGACTGCTTCAATGCGGCGTGGCATGGAGGCAATCAGCCTGTGGCACTGCTGAGGTGTTATGGAGGCCCAGGATGCTTCGATAGCGGCCTTAAGCTCATCCAGAGTGTTGGGTCTTGCGTCTCTCAACTTTCTCTTCACAATAGCCCACAGATTCTCTATGGGGTTCAGGTCAGGAGAGTTGGCAGGCCAATTGAGCACAGTAATACCATGATCAGTAAACCATTTACCAGTGGTTTTGGCACTGTGAGCAGGTGCCAGGTCGTGCTGAAAAATGAAATCTTCATCTCCATAAAGCTTTTCAGCAGATGGAAGCATGAAGTGCTCCAAAATCTCCTGATAGCTAGCTGCATTGACCCTGCCCTTGATAAAACACAGTGGACCAACACCAGCAGCTGACATGGCACCCCAGACCATCACTGACTGTGGGTACTTGACACTGGACTTCAGGCATTTTGGCATTTCCCTCTCCCCAGTCTTCCTCCAGACTCTGGCACCTTGATTTCCGAATGACATGCAAAATTTGCTTTCATCCGAAAAAAGTACTTTGGACCACTGAGCAACAGTCCAGTGCTGCTTCTCTGTAGCCCAGGTCAGACGCTTCTGCCGCTGTTTCTGGTTCAAAAGTGGCTTGACCTGGGGATGTTTCTACTCCAGACTCAGTCCACTGCTTCCGCAGGTCCCCCAAGGTCTGGAATCGGTCCTTCTGCACAATCTTCCTCAGGGTCCGGTCACCTCTTCTCGTTGTGCAGCGTTTTCTGCCACACTTTTTCCTTCCCACAGACTTCCCACTGAGGTGCCTTGATACAGCACTCTGGGAACAGCCTATTCGTTCAGAAATTTCTTTCTGTGTCTTACCCTCTTGCTTGAGGGTGTCAATGATGGCCTTCTGGTCGGCAGTCTTACCCATGATCGCGGTTTTGAATAATGAACCAGGCTGGGAGTTTTTAAAAGCCTCAGGAATCTTTTGCAGGTGTTTAGAGTTAATTAGTTGATTCAGATGATTAGGTTAATGGCTCGTTTAGAGAACCTTTTCATGATATGCTAATTTTTTGAGATAGGAATTCTGGGTTTTCATGAGCTGTATGCCAAAATCATCAATATTAAAACAATAAAAGGCTTGAACTACTTCAGTTATGTTGTAATGAATCTAAAATATATGAAAGTCTAATGTTAATCAGTACATTACAGAAAATAATGAACTTTATCACAATATGCTAATTTTTTGAGAAGGACCAGTATACATATACATACATACATACATACATACATACATATATACACATATATATACATACATACATACATACATACATACATATATATATATATATATATGTGACCCTGGACCACAAAACCAGTCTTAAGTCGCTGGGGTATATTTGTAGCAATAGCCAAAAATACATTGCATGGGTCAAAAATTTTTTTTTTCTTTTATGCCAAAAATCATTAGGAAATTAAGTAAAGATCATGTTCCATGAAGATTTTTTGTAAAATTCCTACTGTAAGTATATCAAAATGTAATTTTTGATTCGTAAAATGCATTGTTAAGAACCTAATTTGGACAACTTTAAAGGTGATTTTCTCAGTATTTTGATTTTTTTGCATCCTCAGATTCCTGATTTTCAAATAGATGTATCTCGGTCAAATATTGTTCTATCCGAACAAACTATGCATCAATAGAAAGCTTATTTATTGAGCTTTCATATGATGTATAAATCTCAGTTTTGTAAAATTTTACCTTATGACTGGTTTTGTGGTCCAGGGTCACATATATATACACATATGTATGTATATGTATATGTATATATGGGTCAAAGATGAAAAAGGGTTTAAGCATAAAAACAATAAGTATAATACTGCTTTAAACTGTTGTTAAAAATATTATTAATTATTTATATTTATTTAATTATTATTGTTTGTAGGGTGTTTATTCCATGTACATATATATTCCATATATATCCCATTCCATATATATATATGGGTCAAAGACGAAAAAGGCTTTAAGCGTAAAAACAACAAGTGTAATACTGTTTTAAATTTTTGATAAAAATATAATTAATTATTTATATTTTTTTAATTATTAATACTTATTAATAAAAATATTAATATGTTTTCTGTTTAATTTGATTGCATTTTTGTTCTTGTTTTTTGGAGCAAAAAATAAATATCATACATTTTCCCCTAATTTACAGAAGACACCCACTAAAATGCCATTTAGTGTAACAGTCTTGTCAGGCATATGTACAACAAAAATCAATTTATGACATATTAAAAGATGAATTACTTTCACTCCAAATTCTAATTAGTTGTAATTTTACATTTTTAAGATTTGCCACTATCCTAGGTTTTGCCCATTTGTCAGTAAGAATTTTTTACTCATTTAAAACACAATAAAATTTAATATGCTCCCTTATTCTTTTATATATATTTTAATATGTACAAGTCAGAATATGACAATGTAACATTATTTCAACCAAAATATTGACATTTTATTCTTCAAAAACTTATTTGAAACCCTAAGTAGACACTTTACTTACATTTAATGTGCTTTCCATTGACATAAAATTATTTTTGTAAATTTCTTTTGACGTTGATATCTTAACGTCTTTCTACTACATACAGTGAAGACGGATCAAAGCTTTATTTAAATAAAGGCCAGGATGACTGTCTTGTGCTAATGAGGCATTCAAGCCAGTGATGGATGGCCTATAGAGGACTAAACATGACCACATCACACCAGAGCCCTCGGAGACTCATATGTGAGCCATATCCGTACTGTTTGTCATGATTTGTCATGATCGGCGAGTATTTTTATCTCGGAGCGTGTGGGCAGGTTTGGTGCATCTGGCTGCACTGTGCCTTTCTTTCGTTCAGATGAGCGTTTGATGTGATGTCCTGTGACTGACGATGTGAAAAGAGCCCTTGGCACTGAGCTTGTAGGCATTAGCGCATGTGTTTCCCTCAGACAGCCGCTGATGAATATTTCAGCCAGTAGGAAGTCACTGCCCGTCCCAAACTCACTCTTTACTGAACGCTTCCTTAAATGCTCTGGATGACCAGTTTGCTTTGGATTATACATGTCGGAAAACAACACTTCTGATTCAACCAATGGAATGAGTTTGGGGCGGAGCTACATGACTGCTAAATCGGTTTGGAAATAGCCATTTTTTATGCAATTTAAGTAGCACAAATGTGTAGAAGCTGGTGTTTGCCACAAGGATAAAAATGTTTAAAAAGTAATTGCTACTTTATCTTGCAATTGTACAGTTTTTTCCTCACAATTCTGATTTTATTTCTCACAATTCTGACTTTTCCTCTTAATTATGAGGAAAGAAATCTAATTTGTAGGATATAAACACAGAATTGTGAAATATAAATATAGAATTCCAAGAAAACGTCACAATTGTGAGATATAAACACAGAATTGCAAGACAAACAGAATTGTGAGATATAAAAGAATTGTGAGATATAAATATAGAATTGCAATAAAAACAGAATTGTGAGATATAAAAACAGAATTGCAAGAAAAAGCATCAGAACTGAGATATAAAAGAATTGTGAGATATAAATGGAAATTGAAAGAAAAACAGAATTGTGAGATATAAAAGAATTGTGAGGTATAAAAATAGAAATGAAAGAAAAACAGAATTGTGAGATATAAATGGAAATTGAAAGAAAAACATCAGAATTGTGAGATATAAAAGAATTGTGAGATATAAATATAGAATTGCAAGAAAAACAGAATTGTGAGATATAAAAACAGAATTGCAAGAAAAAGCATCAGAATTTTGAGATATAAAAGAATTGTGAGATATAAATATAGAATTGCAAGAAAAACAGAATTGTGAGATAAAAAAACAGAATTGCAAGAAAAAGCATCAGAATTGAGATATAAAAGAATTGTGAGATATAAATGGAAATTGAAAGAAAAACATCAGAATTGTGAGATATAAAAGAATTGTGAGATATAAAAATAGAAATGAAAGAAAAACGTCAGAATTGGAAGATATAAACAGAATTGGGAGATATAAAATCTGAATTGTGAGAAATAAACAATTGTGAGTTATTAACTCAGAATTGTGAGATATAAAAACAGAATTGCAAGAAAAAATGTCAGAATTGTGAGATATAAAACAATTGTGAGATATAAAAATAGAAATGAAAGAAAAACATCAGAATTGTGCAATATAAACTCAAAATTTTAAGTTATAAACTCAGAATTGTGAAATATAAAACCAAAACTGCAAGAAAAATGTCAGAATTGTGAGATATAAACACAATATAGTGATATATAGAATTGCAAGGAAACGTCAGAATTGTGACAAACAAAATTGCAAAAAAAAATGTCAGAATTTTGTGATATAATAAAATTGTGAGATATAAATATAGAATTGCAAAAACCCATCAGAATTGTGAGATATAAAATCTGAATTGTGAGAAATAAACAATTGTGAGTTATAAACTTAGAATTGTGAGCTATAAACAGAATTTAAAGAAAAATGTCAGAATTGTGAGATATAAAAAATAGAATTGCAAGAAAATGTCAGAATTGTAACAAACAGAATAGTGATGATATATAAACAAAATTGCAAGAAAAACATCAGAATTGTGAGATATAAACAGGAATGTCAGATATGAAATCTGAATTGTGAGAAAAAACTGAATTGAGAGTTATAAACTCAGAATTGTGAGATATAAACAGAATTGAAAGAAAAACATCAGAATTGTGAGATATAAACTCAGAATTGTAAGATATAAATATAGAATTGCAAGAAAAATATCAGAATTATGCAATATAAACTCAAAATTGTGGATATAAACTCAGAATTTGAGATATAAACAGAATTCTAAGATATATATAAATAAATATAAAAAAAATAAATATGTATTTTTATTTAGATATAAAAACAGAATTGCAAGGAAAATGTCAATTATGTGATATAAACAAACAGAATTCTAAGATATAAAATCGAATATAAAAGTAGTATATAAAAAGATATAAATATATATATTTTTATATAGATATAAAAATAGAATTGCAAGAGAAATGTCAGAATTGTGTGAGATAAACACAAAATTGTGAGATATAAAAACAGAACTGCAAGAAAAAAGCCAGAATTGAGAGATATAAACAGTATTGTGAGATATAATCACAGAATTGTTATTTATAAAAATAATTATCAGAAAAAATCCATAATTTAGAAGTTAAAGTTTATATTTCACAAAAAATACATTGGAATTGTGAGAAACATATTCCAAATTGTGAGATACAGACACCGAATTGAAAACTGTGAAATATGCACTTGCAATTGTAAGGGTTTTTTTTTTTTTTTTTTTACCTTTTATGTTTTTTGACTTGTGAGCTATAAGACACTGTGAGAAAAAAAATCAGAGAATTGAGATATAAACTCGAAATTGCTTGAAAAAGGTCATAATTGTGATGTTATATCTTGCAATTCTAGGAAAGAAAAATGATATATATATAAACTAGGAATTGTGAGAAAAAAAGTCTGAATGGTAAGATACAAAGTCGCAATTACCATTTTATTTTTTTTTACTCTGTGCCAGAAACAGGTTTCCATACAAATGCATTCACACTCACTAAACCACATTAAAAAACTGATTTAGTTTAACTTAGTTCAGGTATCACAAGGTCTGTTGGTTTCTATGGAAGCTGTAACAGAGGTTTCTCCATTCCCGATCCATATCATGATCGGTTTGGATTTAAATGCGGGGGTCTATGTCCAATATCCTGATTCATCATGGCCACCAAAGCCAATTATTTATGCCATGTTTCCCTCTCCCAAGGAACTGGAGGATAAGCACAATTGATAGAGATGATGATCATCTTTAATCCAGCATAATCCTGTATTAAACTCAACATGGAAACACACAGATCAGGCAGCATATGCTGATGATGGCGGAAGGACTTAGAAACAAGCCCTGATGTCTAGACCATGACTATTTGACTGGGCCCTAAAAACAGAAAAATCAATACAGATCCCAGGGACTCGTAATGGTCCAATTACTGCTTGTAGGTTTGTCAATGCCGAGTCTCAGAGGACAGTTGCTAAAGGCCACTTGCATGCGTTTATTAGTGTACTGTTCTGAATCTATACATGCTTAATATATGCTGATCTTATAGCTTATACTGATGCAATATACACAAGGCACACACTACCTGTCAAAAGTTTTTGGACAGTAAGATTTTTAATGATTTAAAAAAAAAGTCTCTTATTTATTTGATCCAAAATACAGCAAAAGCAGTAATGCTGTAAAATACTTTTACTATTTAAAATAACTGCTTTCTATTTGAATATACTTTAGAATGTAATTTATTCCTGTGATCAAAGCTACATTTTTTTGCATCATTACTGCAGTTTTCAGTGTCACATGATCCTTCAAAAATCATTCTAATATGCTGATTTGCTGTTCAAGAAACATTTTTTTTATTATTATTATTATCATCAATATTTAAAAAAAAAGTTGAGTAAATTCTTTTCAGGATTCTTTGATGAATAGAAAGATCCAACGATCAGCATTTATCTAAAATAAAAAGCTTTTGTAACTTTATACACTATACCATTCAAAAGCTTGGAGTCAGTATTTTTTGGGAAAGAAATTATAGAAATTAATACTTTTATTTAGCAATGATGCTTTAAATTGATCAAAAGTGATGATAAAGACATTTATAATGTTCAGTTCTTCTGAACTTTCGATTCATAAAAGAATCCTGAAAAAATGTTTTCAACATAATAATATTAATAAATGTTTTTTTTAAATATTAGAAAGATTTCTGAAGCATCATGTGACTAGAGTAATGGTGCTAAAAATTCAGCTTTGAAATCACAGGAATACATTACATTATAAATATATATTCAAATAGAAAACAGTTATTTTAAATAGCAGAATTATAAGAAAAACATCAGAATTGTGTGATATAATCAGAATTGCAGGAAAAACACCAGAATTGTGAGATATAAACACAGAATAGCAAGAAAAACACCAGAACTGTAAGATATAAACAGAATTGCAAGAAAAACATCTGAATTGTGAGACATAAACAGAGAATTGCAAGAAAAACACCAGAATTGTGAGATATAAATATAGAATTGCAAGAAAAACACCAGAATTGTGCGATATAAACATTGAATTGCAATAAAAACATCAGAATTGTGAGATATAAACAGAGAATTGCAAGAAAAACACCAGAATTGTGCAATATAAACACAGAATTGCAGCAAATACAGCACAATTGTAAGATATAAAGTCACAGTTTTGTATTTTTTATTCCATGGTGGAAAAGATGATGTAATATCATTCAAAATGCAAACTAAGGATAAAAAAAAAAAATCTGAATTGCAAAATATAAACTCAAGAGTTTAACTCTCAGAATTGCAAAAAAAAAAAAAAAAAAAGTCTGAATTCTAAGTTTATATCTTACAATTCTGTTTTTATATCTTGCAAGTCTGAAAAAAGTAAAAATTGTGAGATAAAAGCAGCAAATCAGAATATTCAAATGATTTTTGAAGGATCATGTGACTGGAGTAATGATGCTAAAAAATCAGTTTGAAATCACAGAAATAAATTACATTTTAAAATATATTCAAATAAAAAAAAACAGTTATTTTAAATAGTAACAATATTTCAAAATTGTACACTTTTTTGCTGTACTTCAGATCAAATAAATGCAGGCTTGGTGAGCGACTGTTCAAAAACTTTTGACTGGTAGTTTATCAACCAATTATTAATTAAAATACACAATAAACAATAAGCCATAATGTAATTAAAAGTGAGTTTCCACATGACCATAGTTTGAAACATACTGTAAACTACTAAAGCAAACAAAGTTGATGGTCTAAGTGGGACAAACACATCCGTTACCTGCCGTTACTTTACCAAGGGACATTATAGAATGGCTGAAAGTCAATGTAATATTCATTATATAATGTCTGAACTAATGCCATTTGAATTCTTAGCAACTTCATTACTCATTTGTGGTCAGGCATTGCTCCACATTAGACCCTTGATTACCTCCCATCCTTCATCAGCTTTGCTTTCCATCCGGCCTCTGGATGAAAAATGTGTTAATATCGAAAGACATAAATCAAGGCTCATTGAGCAGATTCCCACCTCCGACCGGAAAGTTTTCAAACAGGTTCACTGGAGTGCAGACAGAGAGAGAGAGACTGCAGTGACTAAAAATCATGCCTTAAATTATTACAGCAAATATTTACAAATAATTTTAATATTTGACATTTTTCTTTTGTCACGGCGCTGTGAAAACCCTATTTTAGAGCCTGTTTTTAAGAGTGTAACTTGCACATTATCATGATTTTGGCTTATGCAGCATGTTCATAAACCATACCAAATCTTCTCTGTAAGTGTATTAATGTTTTAGGCAACACAAAAGAACATTACATGAAATATACTACACTATATGACATATCTGCATTTTAATGCGGTTTAATTATGGCTGCATTTGCGTGATTAAGTACAATAGAGACGTTTCTGATCATGCGAGTGGCCTGATTTTGCAACGCGTTGTGAATCTCAAACTTATGAGCTTCATTAGCAAACATAAAACTCAGTTTAAATCATTCATGGAGGTCTAAATCCATTACATTTTTCACAGAATGCAGCGTGCATACAGAGCTGTAATATTGTTTAATATTTTCACTGTCTTTGAGCAACTAGGCTAATCGTTCAGTCTGTTGCACGGAAGTCCGACTGGGTCAGGGATGGGAAGTCTGGCTGCGTGAATCGTAAATTTAATAACGGAGCTCTAAGAGGCTTCTTTTAAGGCCATTAGTCAAAGGTAGGGACACTATCAGCAGGGTTGATTACAATACTGCTGAATATTCTCAAGGGGACCTGCTGTTCATTCATATTCCACCGTTTAAACAGCCCATTCATCAATTACTGTAGCGCCGGCGGCAGAATGCACATCCCAAATACACACGACTCCACTAACAGTGTCCATGAACGGTCTCTGCAGGCCGTGTGTTACCTGTAGCCTGCGCTGGTTTTAAATGACCACTAAATAGCTGTCTGGAATACTTGATTTTGCTTGGCTGCATCATTCTGCAGTCAAATATCTGGGTACAGTGATGCTAAACTGTACATGCAATGACTGTCCTACATAGCTGTGCTAGTTTTATGTTGCATATTGGGAAATGGAACATAAAACATGTTCACAGTAAATGCACTACAAAGTAACCCAGCTATTTTACATACATATGTAATGAAGCTGTTGGCCCTCCCCAAAGTCCTCATGAAATTAAGTTTCTTTTTGGCTTTTAGTATAAATATGTTAGCCTCTAAGGTGATCTACAGTTGAAGTCAAAAGTTTACATCCCCCTTTCAGAATCTGCAAGATGTTATTTTACTTAAATAAGAGGAATCATAAAAAATGCATGACGTTGTTTATTTAGTACTGACCTGATTAAAATATTTCACATAAAAGATGTTTACATATAATTTATAAAAATGACCCTGTTCAAAAGTTTACATCCCCTTCTGTTTAGTAATAGATGTTCAGTAGTCTGAAAAGTTTGTCCTGAAAAGTTAAACTGCCTGCTGTTCTTCAGAAAAATCCTTTAGGTCCGACAAATTCTTTCGTTTTCCAGCATTTTTGTGTATTTGAACCCTTTCCAACAATGACTGTATGATTTTGAGATCCATCTTTTCACACTGAGGACAACTAAGAGACTCGTATGCAACTATTACAGAAGGTTCAAACATTCACTGATGCTCCTGAAGAAACAACGATGCATTAAGAGCCGGAGGCTGAAAACTTTTGAACAGAATGAAGATGTATACATTTTTCATATTTTGCTTAAACATCATATTTTTTTTAATTTAGCCATTCAGAAGCTACAGAAGATAGTTACATGTTTCCTAGTCTCGCGTAGCCAGACCTTCAGATTGACGGCTGAAGGTCTGGAATTCATGGCAGCTTTAATTGGCCAAGGCCCGCCCATAAGGCCGTTTGACCGACATGTCAAACAACCAATCACAGTTCGTTTCGTTCAGCGTCACGTTTGGGTTGTAGAAATGCCCCCACAACAACAGACTGGCATGCAACAAGTCAGTCATTGAAACAACCAGCATTGAAAGTTAACGAAGAGGAGGGAGAACAAGCAGTAAGTCAGTAATTTGTTCGCGAACGTCGCAAATGTGTATAACAACAACGACGTCTGCATAAGCACCTTTTAGCAAAACGCGAGGAAATCAGTCTGCGCTTTGTTTCCCGGCAGACCGAAAATAAACGCGACACTCGCGTGTTCTGGAAATCCGATCAAATTCAACTAATCAGATGACGACTTTGACATTCCTGAAGTGTTTCCAGTTAAGTGTACCATATGCATCAGACGTTTAGCCAACGTTCCGTGGGCGTGACGCCTGAGGCTGAGACTACATGTTTCCCAGAAGACAAAAAGAAGTTAAATTTATCCGGATCTTCAAATTCATCCCCTGGCTCTTAATGCATGGTGTTTCCTTCTGGAGCATCAGTGAGCATTTAAACCTTCTGTAATAGTTGCATATAAGTCCCTCAGTTGTCCTCAGTGTGAAAAGATGGATCTCAAAATCATACAGTCATTGTTGGAAAGGGTTCAAATACACAAAAATGTTGAAAAAATAAAGAATTTGTAGGACAAACAATGGACTCATGAACAACTATCACTAAACAAAAAAAAAAAAAAAAAACAGCTGTGGATCATTCAGGTAACACCACAGTATTAAGAATCAAGTGTATGTACATTTTTGAACAGGGTCATTTTTATAAATTCAACTATTATTTTCTCTTTTGGACTGTATGTAAACATATTTTATGTGAAATATATTAATCAGGTCAGTACTAAATAAACAATAACATGCATTTTGCATGATCCCTCTTATTTTGGTAAAATAATTAACATTTTGCAGATTCTGAAAGGGGGATGTAAACATTTGACCTCAACTGTATAACCTACTGTGCTCCAAAACGATTACAAAATTTGCATTTACAAAATATAAGCATTCAAAATGTACGCCAACTTGCTTCAACGATTTTGATGACCTCACCCTGCACTTCAGCTTCTCATCAAACTTTCTGTCCAATCAAATGCGCTCTAGAATCCGAAGCGTCCCGCCCCCTGCACTATAAATAGGCGCTGAAGCTGTGGCTGAAATTGGTCACTTGTTCACAGAATTAGGCCGGTGACACACTGGATGCGTGGCGTGAGCGTGGCGTTTCTGATGCGTGTCAGCTTCGTGGCGGCTGCGTCGCGTTTTCTGTGTCTTTACACACCAGAACCGTGCCTGACGCGGCGCTGGCGCGCTGCTGCTGCTGTAGGTGACATAGGGAGGCCTCCGACAGACTAGGCTCTTGTCTTCACGACAACATAAATATAACATAAATATAAAGCCTACTGATAAAGGACACCGTCAACAGTATTGACGGCAAAATAGACTGTTTGACAGGTGCAATATTTGAAAATCGATAATTATTTGTATTTTTTTTTTTTTTAAATTACATGTATATCTGAATTTATGTCAACCTATAAACTTTCCAACATCAAAATATCATTAATTAATATGTATTTGTGTACAAAATGACATATAAACATATTTTCCTATTCTATTTTGCCTGGAAACGCTTCCAACACGCTTATATTCCCAGTGTACATACTAAATACTGCAGCAATAGTAAGAGTATGAGAATTCTGAACATAACCAGAATTTGACATGAAATTACATGTACAATGATAATGTACAACCAGCAGTTTAGTTCTATAAACAATTTAATATTTACAGGGAACAAAAATGTAAAACTGCTAAAGTAAAAACCTGTTAACTGACTTGCCATATATAGTGAAAAACTGAAAATGGTTTAACATTGCATTACATGTAATTTCACTGCAAAATTCTGTCAAATGTATGATTTCTGCAAGTAAAAACTGTGATCTATTGTATAATTTATGATGAAAACTAGAATTCCCATTTATTATTTATTTATTTAATAATTTTTGGGTGTTAAGAACATTTTGTGTTACACTTTATGTTATATAGTCAATGTTTATTGCATTATTTTAGGGTTGGTATGTAACCCTAAATATGCTTTGTTTTTGTGTGTATAAACCCTTTGCATCATCTATACATGACTACTGGTCATATTTTATGGTCAGCCCACTTCCTCTATTTATATGTGACCGTGGACCACAAAACCAGTCATAAGGGTCAAGTTTTTTTTAATTTATTTATACAAAAAAGCTGAAATAAATAAGCTTTCGATTGATGTATGGTTTCTTAGGATAGGACAATATTAAGCTGAGATACAGCAATTTGAAAATCTGGAATCTGAGGGTGCAAAAAAACAATATATTGAAGAAAAAAAAAAAAAAAAAGCTGTCCAAATGAAGTTCTTAGCAATGCATATTACTAATCAAAAAATAAGTTTTGATATATTTACAGTAGGGCATTTACAAAATATCTTCATGGAACAAGATTTTTACTTAATATCCTAATGATTTTTGTCATAAAAGAAAAATCAATGATTTTGACCCTTACAATGTATTTTTGGCTATTGCTACAAATATATCTGTGCTACTTAAGACTGGTTTTGGGGTCCAGGGTCACATATTGCTTCCTCCAGCTGTATTATCTGAATCAGCAGAGAAATATGCACAGATCATTCACCATTTACAAGCAAAAACAGCTCACGGTGAATTTTGATGTGAGAAGACACCGAATAATAACTCATAATTTGATTGGTAGAGAAAATGTAAAAGTTTAAACACCTTAAGGTTGGAGTTGTTTCTTACAAACATGCAGCTTTTTGCTTCACAAGATGTTAACTGATGTACTAGAGTGGTGTGGATTACTTGTGGATTATTATGATGTTTTTATCAGCTGTTTGGACTCTCATTCTGACGGCGCCCATTCACCACGGAGGATCCATTGGTGAGAAAGTGACGTAATGCAAAATTTCTCCAAATCTGTTTTGATGAAGAAATAAACTCATCTACATCTTGAAGGATTTACATTTTTGGATGAACTATCCCTTTAAGAAAACCATGATACTGTTAAACTCCTTCCGACTCGAGCGCTAAACCAGTCTGTTGGGCACCTGTCTATCTCTCTCACCCACTTTCCCTCACTCCTTTTTCAAACTTACACGCATTCTCTCACATGCTTGCGGTTTCTCTCTGTGGTGGTCAGTCATTGTCTTGTGTCTTCATTAGTATGCTGGGAGCTTGTCTCTATGATGGGTGGTGACTTGGTTGGATGCACTCTCTCTGTCTCTGGTAAATGAGTATAATTATTTTCAGAGCTGCGGGCGACTCATGCATGTTTTATCCCTCCATCTGGACCGCGCGCGCGCCGCACCGCACAATGGTGATAAAAGATGTTTCTCGTCCCCACATGAAGGATGCGTGTGCGTGGACGCGGCCGGGCCCCTGAAGTGGCGGAACGGAACGGGACGGGGGGTGAGGCTTCACACATCCTGTGCAAATCGCAATGCATCTCTCTCGGCATGACAAACAGCGACGTGTCTCTCCACCGCGCATTTTGGCCCCCGCGTTCAGCCGCTCTTAACAGGAACTAGTGATCTGTGAAGTGACAAATGAACTCTAAAGCACTTTTGGTCTGGCAGAGATTGTGCATGCAAAAAAAGTGGAAGGAAATTCTCTTTTGTCTTCATGTGGCTTCATTTGGTTCTTGTTAAAGGCACAGTCCACCCAAAAATTTTAATTCCATTTCTGTTCCGCAGAAGAAAGAAATGCGTAAGTAAATTATGATTTTTAGGTGAACTACTCTTAAAGGGAAAAAACCTACAGGTGAACTTCATGAAAATAAAACTCAACAAATGAAAAAGCACAACAAATTCTGCTTCTTTATCGGTTTAAATATGCAAATTAGCCCCAAGGTTACTAATATATGCATACATTTGCATACTGGAACAAAGGTGATAAGGACTTTTTAGTTTTTATACATTCTGTAAGCTATTATTTTAGATTTTCTTAAAGTTTGGTATAATAGAAAATTAAATTTTTTAATGCCCAACCCCGCAAAATGTGTGTTGGTTGTGTGTTTTTTGTGCCTGATTATGTGTAATGGCCTCACTTTCTCTCTCGGGCTCAATTTACAGGCGCACATACGCAACAAAAGACATTACACAGATGGCACATACATGGAGTTCCATTTGCATACCAAAACTCTCTAAATGTCAACAGGGAGATATGCGGTCATATGCTGTGCAGTATCTCTTCTAGCCAACACGGAGACATGCGCTTCATGTGCATACTAACATACCAGTACAGCTGTTCCGCTGCATGTGGATATGAAACAACTCCATGCAGAGGAGGATTTCAGCTGGTCATTTATCTGAACGTCTCAGAGACAAATGGCCTTTCACAGTCACACAGCCTTTGGTTTAGACAGTCAAGGACACAAGCTCTCACTGATGTAAAGTTCAGGAAAAACAATTACCTTCACAAATAATGAAAATTCTGTCATCATTGACCCTCCCTCATGTTGTTTCTGCAAAGAAAAAGAATGGTAAGTCTGCGTTTTGCCTTTTTTACACCCTCTAATACTTGATTCTGATTGGTCAGTTGCAGCATCCAGTGGTAAAATATTACATACACACAACAAACAAACTAAAAAAAAACTTTATGATTTCAAATTTTAGAGTGTTTTCACACTTTTCATGTTTGATTAGATTAAAACGAAAACAGGTGCGATTGCTCTGTTAGTGCAGTTCATTTGAGCAAGTGTGAACAGAGCAATCGCACCTGGGTTGACAAATCATTTGATTCAGATTAGGACATCGGAATCTTTTGATTCAGATCAGGGCATTGGAGCAGGTTGGCGAACTGGATTCAGATTGGGGTATCGGAGTGGGTTGACAAATCATTTGATTCAGATCGGGACATCAGAGCAGGTTGGCAAATCATTTGATTCAGATTGGGGTATCAGAGCGGGTTGGCAAATCATTTGATTCAGATTGGGGTATCAGAGCAGGTTGGCAAATCATTTGATTCAGATTGGGGTATCGGAGCGGGTTGACAAATCATTTGATTCAGATCGGGGCATCAGAGCGGGTTGGCAAATCATTTGATTCAGATTGGGGTATCAGAGCGGGTTGGCAAATCATTTGATTCAGATTGGGGTATCAGAGTGGGTTGGCAAATCATTTGATTCAGATTGGGGTATCAGAGCGGGTTGGCAAATCATTTGATTCAGATCGGGGCATCAGAGCAGGTTGGCAAATCATTTGATTCAGATTGGGGTGTCAGAGCGGGTTGACAAATCATTTGATTCAGATTGGGGTATCAGAGCGGGTTGGCAAATCATTTGATTCAGATCAGGACATCGGAATTTTTGATTCAGATCGGGGCATCGGAGCAGGTTGGCAAATCATTTGATTCAGATCGGGGCATCTGAGCAGGTTGGCAAATCATTTGATTCAGATTGGGGTATCAGAGCAGGTTGGCAAATCATTTGATTCAGATTGGGGTGTCAGAGCGGGTTGACAAATCATTTGATTCAGATTGGGGTATCAGAGCGGGTTGGCAAATCATTTGATTCAGATCAGGACATCGGAATTTTTGATTCAGATCGGGGCATCGGAGCAGGTTGGCAATTCATTTGATTCAGATCGGGGCATCTGAGCAGGTTGGCAAATCATTTGATTCAGATCGGGGTATCAGAGCAGGTTGGCAAATCATTTGATTCAGATGGGGCATCAGAGCAGGTTGGCAAATCATTTGATTCAGATTGGGGTATCGGAGGGGGTTGACAAATCATTTGATTCAGATCAGGACATCGGAATTTTTGATTCAGATCGGGGCATCGGAGCAGGTTGGCAAATCATTTGATTCAGATCGGGGCATCAGAGCAGGTTGGCAAATCATTTGATTCAGATCGGGGCATCAGAGCAGGTTGGCAAATCATTTGATTCAGATCAGGACATCGGAATTTTTGATTCAGATCGGGGCATCGGAGCAGGTTGGCGAACTGGATTCAGATCGGGGCATCGGAGGGGGTTCGCAAATCTTTTGATTCAGATAGGGGCATCGGAGCGGGTTTGCGAATCATATGATTCAGATCAGGCATTGGAGCGGGTTCGTGAGTCTATTGATTCAGCTTGGGATTTCGGATCGGGTTTGCGAATCATAAGATTCAGATCGGGACATTGGAGGGGGTTCGCAAATCTTTTGAATCAGATGGGGACTTCCAAAGCGGGTTTGTGAATCATTTGATTCAGTTTGCATCCAAGTTTCGCAAACCTTTTTTTTCTGATTTATTTTCTGATTTTTGTTTTATTAAACAGTACAAAACCTTGAACCATTAAAGCAGTACAGTTATAAAAACAAAACCAAAAAAAGAAAGTACACAGATAAAAGTGTGTTGCCAGGTTAACAAAAAATAAATTAATAAATAGCTGCAAGCAGCAATTACCCAGAATTCAAGCATTTTAAGGCCTTTAATGTTCTATTCTTTACAGTACAAATACTTCAAATACAGTGTATTTAAAGCCTTTTTTGCCTGTTTGTTTAGAACCATGTTTTGCATGTGTTCGTGAGTTTTCGTTTTGAAGATACAGGCTTTTGCAAGCACTTGACCACGCCCCTTTTCTAAAGACTCCATTATAGCTACTCAAAGGGTTAAGTTTTTTTTTTGATAACTATTGATGTAGAGAGTCCAGAGAATTGTACTGCAGTGATTTCGATATGCGTGAATCACATTTGACATTGTGCTATTGCTTAATTCTATTTAGTTTGGGGAAATGAAAGTCACCAATTACTCTGACCAAACATCTTCAGAAAGTGTCAAGCTGTGATGTTTTATCATTTTAGCTTTTCAAGCACTGGATAAGGCCAGAGCCGTTTATATATGCGTGTTCTGTAAAGAGAGCATGTTTGAGGTTATATTAGCCCGATGTGAAATTAGTATACATTATGTGTCATATCCCTCATTGCCTCTGTAAATTGGATTCTGTTGAATGGTGGCGCACGGCCGCGCTGTTGCCTCCCTTCCCTCTCATTTCTCCGTCTCTCCGCAGCCATTTGCCCAGGATGAAAGTGATCTGCGGCAAATTTGTGTATAATATATTATAATGACATGGCTAGAGGTGCTTCCACGACTTCCAACTGCGCCCCCTGGAAATAAGCTAATATGGAATTCTGCTTGTCTGCATAAAATAAAAGAGTTTAAAGATTGCGCCGGCAGAAAGAGAGTATTGACTTACTGTATGGCTTGAACACAAAGAAAGGTCACATGGATTACAGAGCGACTCACCGAAACCCAGATGCTGACACACACACACACACACACACACACACGGCTGTGTGCGCAGAATCATTCTTGCCTAAAAACTGCACAAGCACATGTCTGAAGAATATTTTAAGGGAACAAATCACTCTCATTCGCTTCCATGCACTGGCAGACATCTGATGGCTTTTTCTGCATTCAGGCCATATCAAGAGTATGTTTTTAGTTAAAAATAGGAGTTACATAAATTTCAATTATTTTGAATTTCTTACATTAAATTAAAATTGCAGTTTAAAAATCATTCTGAATTCCGTTCTGTTTTTAAAGTTCATGACCTGCATGCTGCCATCTTGTGTTTGGTCTGAGCCAATCATCTGTTGTATCAGATGATAATAGCTGTATCTTGACCAAATATTGTCCTATTCTAACAAACCATACATCAATGGATGTAAGCTTATTTATTCAGGTTTCAGATGATGTATAGATCTCAATTTAAAAAAAATTGACCCTTATGAAATACTAAAATCTATAGGCATGGCTTTGCATAAACCTAGTCAGCATTCCCATTGACTTCAAACTAAATGAGCAATATCACACTCGTAGACGTGAGATATGGCTGTATATCGGCACGGCTGTGATTCGCCGTTATACAGCCACATCTCATGTCGACAAGTGTAATATTGCGTTTATACAACAGTTTTTCACTCTACACGAGTGAATAAATTCATAAGAGACAACAACGGAGTGTCTTCAAAAACACTCTTTTGCGGATAACTACTTCCTTCCGCCACGGATTCAAATCTCAGTTTGACAGTATAACAGCTGAGCACAAGCCTCCGTTACTAATTCTAAAAAGGTCGCTTTAGAACAAGCAACAAAGGAACATTAAGTTGCTTCTTTAAAGGCTTATCTGTATTGTATTAAAAGTAGTGTGTTGTCCCTGCTGAAAAAAAAAAACAGCTAAAACCAGCCTAGGCTGGTTGGCTGGTCTTAGCTGGCTTAGCAGACTTACTCAAAACAAATTATACCTCATGTTTAACCACTATAGACACATCAGAGCCAGCAGTAAATTCCAGTAAATTTCTATTCCGTGACACAAAAACAGTAATATTTAAAAAATTATACTGGATTTAGGTATCCGCCATGACACTCGCTGAAAGAAGTACCGAAAGCGGAGTGATACAAATCTAATATCACACTCTCATTAGCCAATCAGATTCACAGACCAGAATGTGTTGTTTAAAAAATATATATAGTATAGACTGCAATAAATATGGGTTGCAGATTTGGGTTTGGTCTTCAACACACATCCAATTGAGAACTACCAAAAATGTCCCTTGTTTTCACAATTGTTTTTTGTAACTATATGGTGCATATCATAGCTTACATGGTCCATGTAATGGAAAAAAAATATCATATGCAATTTGAGCGGTATGCAGGTAGGCAAACCAAGCCAGTATTTCCACTGATAGCTGAACTGTTCCTCTAAACGTACTGCATGTGTTTTTATATTCAGGTGATACAGCGGCTGTATCTCCCGACCCCAGGTGCCTTTGTTCCACGTCAGGCGCGGTGTGATTTATCCCTCCGTCTGATTGAACATGCTCTTGTTTTTGTAATGATAACCATCTCGACCGTTTGTAGCCGCCCAATGAAAGTGACAGATTATTTGCGGCTGCTCCGGCAGCGGGCCCAAGCTCCCCTTAATTGGCACCCGAGCTCGATTCCGCCTCAGCGCCGCAATGATAGTATGGGTAAGTGCAGCACTCCTGCAGGCGCTCCACTACTTAAGCATTCCCAATCGGAGTCAGACCTTTCATGGCAAACACACACACACCGACACACACACAGGAAGTTTCGCTGTCAGTCTGCGCGGAATGTGGCACGCATGCATGCAGTCTGTTTCATCGAGCCTATTTGGCGAGAAAAAAAAAAACGCACGCGCGCACACACTTTATCAGCATTTGTGCCTTGGTCTCCATGGCAACAGTATAATGGATTTGCCCTAATTCAATCCCAGAAGCGATTCCGTAGCACATATAGTGCGGGGGGGAGAAAAAGGCTGGTGCCTGGATTCTTTTGAAGTCGGGACTGACACGTCAAGAGGCGAGTCAAACGCGGGCGATAACAGATAGAACACAAGAGGCGCGAAAATATTCACAGTAAGCCATCACACGCTCTCCCTTTCTCTGTTCTTGTGCTTTTTCCTCTCTTTCTTCTCTCCAGCCCATCCCCCCTCTGTTTGCTCGCTCTGACATTCACAATCCAGGACCCCATTGGATTTCACTCCCACCCCTAGATTTGCGCTTTATTGCGAGGCTCTCCTTGAAATAGAATGGGAATTAAAGCCAGGGTCAGAAGCGTTTCGCTGTAATAAAGTGTTGAAGAAAGAGTGAATCTGAAGTGACGCTCTCACGGATTCCAGGTACAGTATGTGAGACTCTTGAGCAAATGAATACTCTTGGAAGCCATTATGATGCGGGATGCAATATAGCTGGAATCGGCGGGCAGTGATGGAGAGGCGCTGGGACGAGGACGGCCTGCCTCTTCAGGCCGTCTGCTTGGTGACCTTCCGACCGAGGTGGAGCGTCTGAAACGAGAAACGGAGCGTTTTCCTACGCGTTTGCTTCCTGTGGGTCGTGACATGAAGGGAATACAATGGATTTGCTAGTTTTGATTCACTCATAACCATTTTAGGTATAATAGACTGTGTTTAAAAATCAAATATCCACACTCGTATGCTGAATAACATTCATAAGGTATTCATAATAAAGAAGAAAACGTGAAAACAAACGTAATTAAATTTATATAAAATAAATGTTAATAAACAAAAATTAATACATAAATTCAAATTATTTTAAGGATAATAAACTTTAAAAAAAAATGTAACCTTGTTTTTTATTATTTCAATTTAGCATTATTTTATATTTTAGTTTGAATAATTTTAGTACTTGGAATGATTTTATTTCAGTTAATTGACAAGGCAACTTTTTTTATTTTTTTTATTTCATATTTATTTCTGTAATGTGACATATTTCCACATAAAACAAGATATTCAACCAAATCAAATAGTGCCACTCTCTTATGCTGAATAATGTTCATATGATATTAATGATAAAGAAGAAAACATTTTTGAAACAAACTTAATTAAATATTAAAATGAAATCTTAAGAAAAATAAATAAATAGTAAATATTTTAAGGATAATTAACTTTTCTATTTTTTTAACCTTGTTTTTTTATCATTTCAATTTATCTTTATTTTATATTTTAGTTTGAATAATTTTAGTACTTTATATATAGAATTATTTTATTTTAGTTAATTGACAAGGCAACATTTTTGTATTTTATTTTATTTTTAATTCTTTAATGTGATATATCTACAAATAAAACAAGATATCCAACCAAATCAAATGGTGACACTCTCTTATGTCGAATAATGTTCATAAGACAATAATAAAGAGGAAAACATTAAAACAAACTTAATTAAATATAAAAAATAATAATAAATAATAAATTTCATAAATTGAAATAATTTTTTATGGATAATAAAGAACTTTTTGTATTTTTTTAACCTTGTTATTTATTATTTCAATGTAGCATTATTTTAAATTTTAGTTGTAATAATTTTAGTACTTAGAATGATTTTATTTCAGTTAATTGACAAGGCCACTTTTTTTCATTTATTTTATTTCATATTTAATTCTGTAATGTGACATATCTCCACATAAAACAAGATATTCAACCAAATCAAATAGTGACACTCTCTTATGTTGAATAATGTTCATAAGATATTACTAATAAAGAAGAAAACATTAAAACAAACTTAATTAAATATATAAAACAAATTATAATAAATCAAAATTAATAAATAAAAAAAATCTAATTATTTCTATTTTTCTAATCTTGTTTTTTATTATTATTTCAATTTAGCTTTATTTTATATTTTAGTTTTAATAATTTTAGTACTTAGAATGATTTTATTTCAGATAATTGACAAGGCCACTTTTTTTTCCATTTATTTTTTTTCATATTTAATTCTGTAATGTTGCATATCTCCACATAAAACAAGATATTCAACCAAATCAAATAGTGACACTCTCTTATGTTGAATAAGATATAAATGATAAGGAAGAAAACATTAACAAACTTAATTAAATATATAAAATAAAAGTTAATAAATAAAATTTAATTATTTTTAGGATAATGAACTTTTAAATTTTTTACCCTTGTTTTTTTTATTATCTCAATTTAGCTTTTTTTATTACTCTAATTTGTTTAATTTTGTTTTTAGTTTAGTTTTAGTACTTAGTACTTCAACTTAAAATTTATTTGCCAAGGCAATATTTATTTTATATATATATATATATATTTTTTTTTTCATAAAATAGTGACACACTCTTATGCTGAATAATGTTTATAAGATATTAATAATAATAAAAAATGATTTAAATTGAAACTTTACATACACAGGTCTAAATACATGAATATCAGAAAAAAAACATGAAAACAAAGTGAATTAAATATTATTATTAAGTTAAAAATAAATAAACATTATGTTATTTAATAATAAATATTAGCTAATAAATAAAAATAAATATTAATAAAGAAAATTAATAAAGAACTAAATAGTTTTTTTTACTATTTAAATGTTGCTTTATTTTAGATTTTAGTTTTAATACTTAGTACTTTAACTTAAAATGATTTTATTTCAGTTAATTGCCAAGGCAACATTTATTTTATTTTATTTTATAAAATAGTGACACACTAAATATATGAAAATCAGAAAAAAACATGAAAACAAAGTGAATTAAATATTATTACGTTTTAAATAAATAAATATTCATTATATTACTTAATAATAAATATTAAGAAATAAAAAATTAAGAAATAAATAGTAATTATTTTTAAATAATCATGACTATTTTTATTTCCAAGACAGTTCAAATTTAGCTATTTGTGAGAAAACATGCAATGCTTTTCTATTTTTTTTATCTTATTTTTTATTATTTCAATTTAGCTTTAATTTTATTTTAGTTGTAATTTTAGTACTTCAGCTTAGAATTAATATGCTGAATAATGTTCATAAGATATTAATAAAAAAAGAAAAGAAAATGATTTGCATGGAAACCGTATACACAGGTCTGAATATGAAAATCAGAAGAAGAAAAAAACTATTAAAACAAACTTAATTATATATCATTAAGTTAAAAATAAATAAATATTATTAATTGTTAATTGTTTATTTTACCATGAGATACAATTGAATCAGTGGGCTATTTTAATCACCATTATTTTAGTATTTATATACTATTCATAGTACTTAATTTATTCGCCAAGGCAATGTTTTTATTAATTTATTTTTATTTAACATTTTAGGTATTTGTGTAATAACACAAATGTCAACTTAATTTTGCAACCCATTTTAATTCTCTAATGTGACATATTTCCACATAAAACAAGATATTTAATAAAAAAAAGGGATTTTATCCATCTGAAAATTTTTAGTTAAAAAGAGAGTGTTACATACCAGATGTATATGTGACCCTGGACCACAAAACCAGTCTTAAGTCGCTGGGGTATATTTGTAGCAACAGCCAAAAATACATAGTATGGGTCAAAATTATCGATTTTTCTTTTATGCCAAAAATCATTAGGAAATTAAGTAAAGATCATGTTCCATGAAATTTTTTTGTAAAATTCCTACTGTAAACCTATCAAAATGTAATTTTTGATTAGTAATATGCATTGTTAAGAACTTAATTTGGACAACTTTAAAGGTGATTTTCTCAGTATTTTGATTTTTTTGCACCCTCCGATTCCAGATTTTCAAATAGATGTATCTCGGTCAAATATTGTCCTATCCTAACAAACCATACATCAATAGAAAGCTTATTTATTGAGCTTTCATATGATATATACATCTCAGTTTTGTAAAATCTAACCTTATGACTGGTTTTGTGGTCCAGGGTCACAAATATTATGTAAAACATCTACAAAAAGTAAATAGTTTTTATGCTCTTGTTGTTTCCAAAATTAGAATTGAACTTTTGCATCGAAAATGCATTGTGATTTCAAATTGAATTTTTCAAATAGAATGAAAGTAGTGCTTGAATTATCCGTAATGAAATTATATTATAAAAATATGAACATGAAGGAAATGCAGAAAGAAGACAAGGATACATGGATTTCAGACAGATCTGATGTGCACGTATCCCCGTACGAGCCGAGTTCTCCGAGATGGAGGATTCTGGCACAGAAATCCGGATGAAGGGGTTTTGGAGCGGGAGCCTGAATCCTGACACATCCCTAGATCTGCTCCCCTGTGGACTTCCCGTGATCCGCCTGCCTCTCACCCTTCCCCCAGGGAAGCATCACTCTCACCCCAGACCATCACATCACCTTCCCACCCGCCTGTCCCCACCTTCTCTCATCCTCCGCTCTTTCAGTACGCCTTCGCACCCCCACAAATTGCTTCATCTATTCACCTGACTGCTGATATCTGACATGAGCGGCTGAGAGCTTCTGTGTTCCTGCGAGCCAAAGAAATCCTGCTGCAACATTTCAGCATCACCATCTGCCACGTGTGTTTTATGTGAGCATTATGTGAGCAGCACAACGTAACGGGGCGCTGCTCGACAAACAAGGTGAAAGGAGACACAGTCCTCCCGGGAAGTTCGTACTTATGAGTTCGGGACTTGGAATTACAAAAAAAAATGTTAGATATTAAATGCACATTTGTATTATGGAAAACTGAAGTCATGTTGAAATGCATTGTATTTATGAAATGATGAGAAGGCAGCGAGTGTTACAGGTTTGGTGGGTTGCATGTTTCGTAACGTGAGACTTAGTAAGGTGAGATTACTTGAGAATGCAGTTTACGTGCAATAAAAGCAAAAACAATGAAACAAATCTCAAGTCAAAGGGCAAACCAGACAAGGACTTGACGATAAAAACTGAACAAAAGCTCAAGAAATTAATATTCAGTATATGACAAAACACAAGAAACACCTAAGTACAGGAAAAAAAAAAAAACAAGAAACCAACAACAGAAAGCACTTCCCAAATGATACAATGCACTAAGCATGCTGCCATCTACAGTACAAATTTAAAGGGATAGTTCACCTTAAAAATGAAAATTCTGTCATTAATTACTGACTCTCATGTCGTAAGACCTTTGTTCATCTTTGAACACATATGTGACCCTGGACCACAAAACCAGTCTTAAGTCGCTGGGGTATATTTGTAGCAATAGCCAAAAATACATTGAATGGGTCAAAATTATTGATTTTTCTTTTATGTCAAAAATCATTAGGAAATTATGTAAAGATCATGTTCCATGAAGATTTTTTGTAAAATTCCTACTGTAAATATATCAAAATGTAATTTTTGATTAGCTATATGCATTGTTAAGAACTTAATTTGGACAACTTTAAAGGTGATTTTCTCAGTATTTTGATTTTTTTGCATCCTCAGATTTCAGATTTTCAAATAGATGTATCTCGGCCAAATATTGCCGTATCCTAACAAACCATACATCAATAGAAAACTTATTTATTGAGCTTTCATGTGATGCATACATCTCAGTTTTGTAAAATTTAACCTTATGACTGGTTTTGTGGTCCAGGGTCACATATATATAATATCAGAAGACATTTTTGATGAAATCCAAGAGCTTTCTGACCCTAAATAGACAGCAACGCAACTGACACGCTCAAGGCCCAGAAAGGTAGTACGGACATAGTAAAAATAGTCCATGTGACATCAGTGGTTCAACCTTGATTTTATGACGCTACGAGAATACCTTTGTTGTGCAAAGAAAACAAAAAAAAGATCTCAATCAACAATTCTGAAAGGGTCAGAGAAAGCACTCGAATTTCATTAAAAATATCTTCCAATATTATATATATATGTGTTCCAAACATGAGCAAAGGTCTTACAAGCTTGGAACAACATGAGAGTCAGTAATTAATGACAGCATTTTCATTTTAGGTGAACTATTAAATTTGAACTCTATCCCTTAAAATTATGTTTCAATAATGAACAAAGGTCTTACAGTTGGAAACGACATGAGGCTGAGTAATTAATGTCAGAATTTTAATTTTTTCATATTTGTTGTCTCAAATATAGCACTTAAGGTTTTTTGCTACAATAAAAAACTTGTGATATGTTGCCCTATATGTTTAGTGTTTTGATATGTAGGCCCTCTCCTTTTAATACGTAGAAAAAATTCCAATGAGTGTATAAAATGCCCAATGTTCACTTGAAGATGTACGTTATACGGTTAGTACAAAAAGGTGAATGCTCATATGATAAAAACGCCAAAATACAAGTCATGAACTTAAAATTAAAATAAAAAAGAAATATACTGCTGATTAGCATGGTTAAAAAGCATCTTTTGAACATTCAAAATGAGTTATGTATTCTAGCAGAACAGTGTGATGTGCCTTCATGTGATTTGTTTTAGTATCCTTTTTTTTTATTGTGTCATTTTGGAATGATCATATTTACAAGATAAACAAAAGACACAAAGAATAATAATGCAACATGATCTTTATGATAATTCTTATGTATTTTCCTGAAAATGTGGTTCTACAAATCGTACATTTAAACGTACAATACTCATGTATTCACAGCATCTAAACACCTAAAAATTAATCCTTATGAATACTGAAATCGCGGTATTCATTTTATTATTATTGTTGTTTTTAGTTGTCATATCAATTGCCTTATGTTTTCAATTCTTTACTTGTTTATTTAATATGAAATGATAATATTACGTTGTTCTGTGATTTCTGCTGCCAGCTTGTTTCCAAGAATAGGAGTAACCCTTTAAGAATCATGTGTATATTTAGAGCAATAGCCATTAATGCATATATTTTTCTTTTATGCCAAAATGAATTAGGATTAAGTAAAGATCATGTTACACAAGATATTTTGTAAATTTCCTACCGGAAATATATCAAAACGTCATTTTTGATTAGTAATATACATCGCTAAGGACTTCATTTGGACAACTTTAGAGGTGATTTTCTCAATATTTAGATTTTTTGCACCCTCAGATTCTAGATTTTTAAATAGTTGCATCTCAACCAAATATGGTCCTATCCTAACAAACCATAGCCTACATCAATTTCAGATGTATAAATCTTAATTGAAGTCTCAGAAAATTGACCCTTATGACTGGTTTTGTGGTCCAGGGTCACATTTGTGAACTTATGTTCACAAAATTTTTCAGATCATCAGTCAGATTTACTTTCAAATTTCACCAAGCTGATTACTCACTAAAAACTCCCACAGGTCATGTTTTCAGGCCATTTCAAGTCTTATTTTGACCTAACACAGTGGCTATATCTAAGTGTTAATTACTTTTTTTAATTAGTCTTCCCATTAACGCTATTATATTGTTAATCAATCACAGCCGGACATAACCTGTCATATCAAATCATATCGCAATGAAGGCGTGGCTTTCCCTCTTGGTTCCCTTTTGGTTTCACAATTACCCACAGTAAACCCACTGCACACTTTAGGGGGTCTGTAAAAACTCAGGGCTCAGGGGAGGAGAGAGAGACACAGACTTCTGATGTAACTTTACCCGCTGGTGTCACTGTTGGACAATGTTTCTTTATAGGGTATCACGATATAGGTATCGCAATAGCAAAACCATTTCAATATTATCGTGACCACATGACAATATGAAACAATAGGTCTTACATGCAAATGTAGTTAAAAAAAAAACGAGTCTTTAAAGTTGTGTTTTGGGCCATTATGCTGTGACACAGTATCTGTCAAATGAACTAAAACCGAAAGCATAATATGGCTTAATCCCTTTAGTCACTACGTGTTTTAAAGCAAAGCGCGCTCACTTCGTTCAGGGTATCAGCTCATGATCAGGTGTTTTCCATGCCTCAGAGCGGCTCAGTTCACAGTGAATAATTGCAGTGAACTCATTTATTGCATGTGCTGTGAGTTTAGCACGCATTTGGGAACGCAATGGCCACCAGTTATGCTTTATTTTTGTGGCAGATGATTACAGCATTTCACTAGATTTGTAGTGAGTAGTTTCTGTAAGCCTGTTTTAACTGAAGCTGGAGTTTTCCATCAAAATAAAAGCTCTAGTTCAGTTTCCGTCTAAATAAAAGCTTAAAAGTGAAGTATGAATTGCTAACAGCTAGTGGTTTAAATGGGTAACATTACTGCAGTCCAAATTCAAAATATCTCTTTCAAGTGTAGAAATTAGGAAAGCAGTTTTGTAATTTCCCGACTGTAGTGTAAAGCAAAAAATAATACACATATGAAATAGTCATTTTCATATATTTTGCAGTGCAGTTGTTTTACAATTTATGGCTATTACTGTCATTGTTGTTGTTATTATTATTCTATTCTAATTTGTTTGGCTTCCTAAAACACCAGTGTGAATGCAATTTAGACTAAGACAGTATATCACAACTAAAACGAGGGTTGGGTCCCCTTTAAAGTTTAAAGGAGTAGTTCACTTTCAGAACAAAAATTTACAGATAATGTACTCAACCCCTTGTCATTCAAGATGTTTATGTCTTTCTTTCTTCAGTTGTAAAGAAATGGCGTTTTTTGAGGAAAACATTTCAGGATTTCTCTCCATATAATGGACTTCTATGGTGCCCCCGAGTTTGAACTTCCAAAATGCAGTTTAAATGCAGCTTCAAATGGCTCTAAATGATCCCAGCAGAGGAATAAGGGTCTTATCTAGCGAAACGATCGGTTATTTTCTAAAAACATTTACAACTTTTATACTTTTAAATCTCAAACTCTCATCTTGTCAAGCTCATTTGAGGTTAAAAAGTATATAAATAGTAATTTCTTTAAAGAAAATAACCCGTCTTGCTAGATAAGACCTTCTTTCCTCGGCTGTGATCGTTTAGAGCCCTTTGAAGCTGCATTTTAGAAGCTCAACTCGGGGGCACCATAGAAGTGCATTATATGGAGAGAAATCCTGAAATGTTTTACTCAAACTTAATTTCTTTACGACGAAGAAAGAAAGACATGAATTGGATGACAAGGGGGTGAGTACATTATCTGTAAATTTTTGTTCTGAAAGTGAACTACTTCTTTAAGTCAATTCACTGACTTTTATCTGACTTCAGTTTTCTTAGTAAAGAACAAAAGTTGCAGCTCTTATTTTGAACTCTCAAAGTGAATTAGATAGAATAATTTAACTTTAAAATGTACAAAAAATAATAATTTCCAATTCTTTATTTAGATTCTTAAGTTCTTTATTTACAATAAATGTGATATAAATATAAATCCATATTGTGGACTTCATATTGCAATATTATCATATTGTGAGATTTTGATATTGTTAAATCCCTTATTATATTTTGTAATACTGGTGATGTTTTATTATAATACATCGCCTCCTCAGAGGAAACGCCCTTGATAGAGGGATAAGACCTGTTTTGTGCTATTATAACATTGTGCGCCAGCCAAGCAACTGTCATTGAGATGAATATGACTGCCAACAAACAGCTCCAACTCTAAGTAGGCGTTTACCATGTGCACCTGAATGCAGCAAAACTCTCGAGTTTCCCACCGGTAATTATGCTATTTTGGTGGCGCTCAAGTGCGCTCATAAATACAATAATTCCACATGACTTAAAGGCAGCGAGAGACAAAGAGAGCGCGCAAGCGAAACAACAGGAAGGGGGGTCTGTAGCGCGAAACAATGGTCCATTATGCAGCGGCAGAAAATGATCACCTCTGCGCGGGGACGAGGGGGCACCTGTCACGCCAGCAGCTGATGGCTCCATCAGCGCCACTGGGACCTGCCTGGGCTTCTCAGCTCAGCTTGGCCTTCATCTGTGTGCGAATGTGTGTGTGTGACAGCCCCACCGCTGGGCCAACCTCCCCGCTTATTATCTGGGATGATGGCTGGTGGAAAAGAGCTCCACCCCCCTCTATCTCTCTCCCTCTCTGTGCTTCCGAAACGCCACATGCCTTTATTTCAAACTCGTGCACTTTGCCTCTCATTTCCTTCTGACATCATAAACTCCCGTTATAGTTTAGCCAGTCATTACCGTATAGCTTATTATGGAAATGTCACCGTGTTTATAGCTGTTCTCCGGTCAGAACTGTCAGGAATGCTATGCTCTCTTTCTCTCTCTCTCTCTCTCTCTCACTCTCTCTCTCTCAGAGGAGCGCAGCGAGGAACCGATGATAGACACTCGAAACGCAAAGCCATGACAACTGGTAGACTTTGCCCAGATGACACAAAGAAAAACAGACAACTGACACAGGGGTGGAGGGATGTAGTTATGTTGCAAAAGAGTGAGCGCTTCTTTGTGGTTCATTCAGAAGAGATGCGAAGAGCTTAATGAGAATTAATGCAGGCTGACCTGCGTGTGTGTGTTAATGATTCTCTCGCTTAGTGTTTTTGTCTTGTTTTGCATTACAAATATCTAAACATTCCTAAATCAACTGTTCAAAGTTTTTGAACAGTAAGGCCGTGTTCACACTTGCCGTCCTTTTTCAAACTGCCAGCGTCTGTTTTACACTCTAATCCTATGGAGTAAACCGTCTTTTCAAATAAGCCCTAGCGCTTTTTTTAAACGCCACCGCCGGCGTCTTTTTTTGCAGCTCAGAGCGTCTTTTTAAGTTGAAAAAAGTAGAACTTTTTTTTAAGAAAACGCCCTACGTCAAGCGCTTTTTTGACAGCTGACCAATGACAAGCGAGTAGCGGGACCTATCGTTTCCATAACAACAAAAACAACAAGAAAAACGGAGAAGTTGCCGGTAGATAAACTTATCGTACTAGTTTCGGAGCACAAGGAGTTGTATGATATGAGTAAACAACTCTATCGTAATATACATCACAAAGAGGCTCTTTCTCGACATTCCTTCACCACACAGCACTACGCTACTGTTGCAGCTGTTGTTATAGCAACAAAAGACGCACTCGGCTGCTTTTTGTAACAGAACGCTGCCAGCTTTTTTTTTTACTAAAAAAACGCCCTAGTCAACTTTTTCTTGTGAAAAAAGACGCCAAGTGTGAACACGGCCTAAGGTTTTAATATTTTGTAAAGAAGTCTCTTCTGCTCCCCAAGCCTGCACTTATTTGATCCAAAGTACAGCAAAAGCAGTTATATTGTGAAATATTTTTATTATTTAAAATAACTTTTCTATTTGAATATATTTAAAATTTTTACTGCTAAATTTTGATCCTACAGAATTTATTCTAATATACTTATTTGCTGTTCAAGAAACATATTATTATTATAAATATTTAAAACAGTTTTTTCAGGATTCTTTCATTAATAGAAAGATCCAAAGATCAGCATTTACCTGAAATAAAAAGCTTTTCTAACATTTTACACTATCCCATTCAATCGCTTGGAGTCAGTATATTTTTTAAAAGATTAGTACTTCTATTTAGCAAGGATGCTTTCAATTGATCAAAAGTGATGATAAAGACATTTATAATGTTTAAAAAGAATTCTATTTCAGATACATGCTTTCTTCTGAACTTTCTATTCATCAAAGAAACTTAAAAAACTACTCTACTCAACGGTTCTCAAAATTATAATAATAATAAATGTTTTTTGAGCAGCAAATCAGAATATTAGAATGATTTTTGTAGGATAATGTGACTGGAGTAATAATGCTAAAAATTCAGCTTTGAAATTACAGGAATAACTTACATTTTAAAATATATTCAAATTAAAAAAAACTGTTATTTTAATTAGTAAAAATATTTCACAATTTTACTGTTTTTGCTGTATTTTGGACCAAATAAATGCAAGCTTGGTGAGCAGAAGAGACTTCTTTAACAAAAAATTAAAAATCATACTTTTCAAAAACTTTTGACTGGTAGTGTAAGATGCAAATAAGTGAGGTTTTGGGTTTATGCTTAAAACAAGAAAAATGGAAAAAAGAAAACATTTTCTAAAAAAAAAATAATAATAATAATAATACATTTATAATAATGTTTTAAAAATCAGGATTTTAAAGCATTTGCAACACGTTTCAAAAGAAATGTTTACCTGCAGATGGTGTATAGCTAATCAGCATAGTGTAATTAAATAAAAATTCAATAATGTTTAATGGTATTTGCAGGAAACAAACATCCAATTTTTGAAACTAATTTAAAGTTCACCCAAATATGAAAAAAAATGCCAAAAATGTGCTTACCCTCAGGCCATCCAAGATGTAGATGAGTTTGTTTCTTCATCAGATTTGGAGAAGTGTAGCATCACATCACATCACCAATGGATCCTTTGCAGTGAATGGGTGCCGTCAGAATAAGAGTCCAAACAGCTGATAAAAACAATCATAATAATTAGTCAAAAACAGTTAAAAACAAGAATGTTGGTGGGTTTTGATGGTAGAGGACAACAGGGGATGGACTTTCACACTGGAGGAAGTGTTATTATGGATTATGGACTCGTATTTTGGCCAGAAGCGATGGTTTAAAAGTTATTTAATGAATTATTTGTTCCTTACAAACACACAGCTTTTCACTTCTCAAGATGTTAACTGATGCACTGTGGTGTGGATTACTTATGGATTATTGTGATGTTTTCATGTTTGGACTCTCATTCTGACGGCACCCATTCACTGCAGAGGATGTATAGTTGAGCAAGTGATGTAATGCTACATTTTTCCAAATCTGTTCTGATGAACAAACAAACTAGGGCTGCACGATTAATCGCATGCGATTTCCAAAGCGCATCTAGTCAGTAAAGTCGGTCCTGTGATCAGTAGTAAATCGCCATCACATGTGTGTTTCAGACAGAGCAGCGCTTAGTACGCTGCTTGTTCATTGACAAGCAAGCTTGAGGATTTCATCTGCGTGGTTTTGCCCAGCTCTTCAGTAAACAACAGCTCTGTATACTAAGCGCTGAAACACACACGTGATGGAGATTTACTACTTATTACAGGACCGACTGACTAGATGCGCATTGGATATCGCATGCGATTAATCGTGCAGCCCTAAAACAAACTGATCTACATCTCAGATGGCCTAAGGGTCAGCAAATTTTCTGAGTGAACTATTCTTTTAATCCACACTTACAGGTTAATTTTAGATGTTTAAAGGCCAATTCGATCACATATTTGGAGTGCAGTTGTTAAATCTGTGGAGATCCACTTCAGGTCAGTGGTGTGAGGCCCTGCCAAAACTATCCCTGTCCAGCTGCGGTTCACAAAACAGCAAGAGCTTGAAAATCTCATTTCATCTCAGCATTTTAGTGCGGCCACACTGCAGCATCTCTGTTTGATGGAAAAAACACACACTAGAAATCTCCATATTTCATTTAATTAATCTCAGGGTAACCCAAAACCACAAGCAGATGTTCAGCTAATTTCCAGTAATTACTTCTCTCTTTATATCTGCGTAGTGTTTTTGCTAGCCCAAACATGCTTTCTTAATGAAGCTTTCTGTGAGCTGCTGCGCTGGTTATGTGTATTAAATGGACAGTTAGGCGCTAATAGCTCACTTAACAGGAGGGGTCACGTCATAAAATTACAGTGAAAAGCCGTCAAACAACACACTGACTGCGATTTTAATCAGGAAGGCTTTGTTCCTGCGGCGCTGGAGATTGAACCACTGAAAGATAAAAATCCACAAAATCTGTATTACTTCCTAAAGCAGGAGAATATTAGCTTGAACGTAACTCGTGAACTCAATTCTATACATCAGAAATCATAAAACAAAGCTAGTGTGCTTCGCATTCTCAGCGTAGCCACAAGGGGCGCTATAGGAAGCAATAGCATGAATTGTTGTCATCTACAGTTTTTTCTTTCAAATCAACTAACAAACAAGTTTGTTAAACTGAACCTAAATTAAACACATCCAGTTTAATAGTACAGACATTTCAAATCATCTCTGAATTCAGAGATCTGCAACATTAACGCATGCTATAAGTATATAAAACTTGCAATGTATTTGCATATTTGCATAGAATATACACTACCACTGGAAAGTGTTATTTTAGTATCATTTAGATATTATTTACAGTTTTTATCAATATTCCGAATTAATTTTATATATTGAAAAAAATGTAAATATAAAATTTATTTTATTTTGTGTTTTCTTTTTAATTTCCATTTTATAGTTTTAGTGATTTAGTTGTTTACTTTTGATATTCATATATATAGATTTATTTATATATTTATGTATGTTTTCAAATTTGATATATATATTTTCATTTGACATATATTTTCCATTTTATTACTTTGACATTTTATTTATAACACAATACATATATATTATCTAATAAATACTAATTATCAAATAAATAAAAAACACTTATTGAATAATCATTATAATTATCATATCAAATAAATAATAATTTTCTGAAAAATAAATGAAAATTGAAAACAAATCTAATAGATAAATAATAATTACCTGAAAACAAATATCAGACTTTCTTATTTATTGTTTTTATTTATTATTTGTTTGTTTATTTATTTTAAACGATCAAATGAATAAATAATTATCAAATAAATAAATATGTTCAAACAAATAAGTATTATCAAATACATAATAATGATCAAATAAAGAAATTATTATCTGATATAAAATTTGATAGTTTGTTAATAAATACTAATTATCAAAGAAATAAGTAAAGAACAATTATTTAATATATAAATAAATAATATTATAATTATCATTTCAAATAAATCAATAATAATTTTCTGAAAAATAAATAATAATGATCTGAAGAACAAATACACTTTTTAAATGTTTTATTTCTTTATTAATTTTGATTAAATAAATAAATTATCAAATAAATGATTAGGTGATACAATAAAATGATAAATTAATAAATTTGATAAATATCAGGGAGCATTTATTTTATTTCAGCTGATTTAAAGTTATGATTATTTATTACTTTTTTTAAAGGAGTCTCTTCTGCTCACCAAGGCTGAATTTATTTTAAAAAATGCAGTAAAAAGATCATATTGTGAAACATTATTCCAATTTAAAAATACTGGTTTTCTATGTGAATATATTTTAAAATGTAATTTATTTCTGTGACGCAAAACTAAATTTTCAGTATCATTACTTCAGTGTTCAGTTTCACGTGATCCTTCAGAAATCATTCTAATATGCTGATTTACTTCTCGAGAAATACTTCTTATTATTGTCAATGTTAAAAACAGTTGTGCCGTTTCATATTTATGGAAACTGTTACATTTTCTTTTTCAGGATTCTTTGATAAACAGAAAGTTCAAAAGAACAACATTTATCTAAAAAAATAATCGTTTTTTTAATATTTAAAATGTCATATTCAATCAATTTAATGCATCCAAGCTGAATAAAAGTATTAGTTTCTATAAAAAAAAAAAATAGTCTCACTGACCTCAAACAGCAGTGTACTGTATATAGAAAACTGTCGCATCTAAACCACAACGACTCATTTCAACATGCTCCAGTTTGTGCATAAAGCAGGTTAAATTGAGATGTTAAAAGTGAGCCGGTGTGTGTGCGTGCATGCGTCTGTGTTGTGCTTGTGTATATGTGTCAGTGTGTTGTCACCTGGGAACCCGCTCTGCATGTTTACTACAACACACACACACACACACACACACACACACCTGCTTGACTGCCTGTCATCGAACAGGTGGAGCGGAACATAAGGTGTTCATTGTCTCTGTGGCTCACACCTCACTTCAGAAGCCCAAGCAGGGAAACAAACTGCAAAATAATCAGCAGAGACGAAACACTCAAGCTGAAAATGCAAAGACAAGTGGTGGCTTTTAGTTCGCTGGAGCTGCCCGCACTGCCTGCGCTAATGCTGTCATTACACAGTTCATACAGTGTGTGTGTGTGTGTGTGTGTGTGTGTGTGTGTGTGTGTGTGTGTGTGTGTGTGTGATGTGGAGGACGGTTGAGAACAATAGAAGCAAAATGGCCCCCTGCCAATGAGACACAAAGTGTTTTGATGTGCGTTCAGCTCTTGGTGGTCACAGAAAGTGCTTGTCTGTCAGGTTAATGTGTGTGTTTCTGTGCTTGTGCTGCTCTGGAGTGATATGAGGATTCTGATTGGCTGAGAGTTGCATCTTTGGCTTATTTTTAACCAATCACCTCAGCTGTAAATGTCATGTGACTCACTGGATTAGAACTACATTAGCAGATAGGGAAAATCATATTTGTCACACGTTTATAAACACAAAAATAATAATTCTACTACAGTATACATTAATGGGTATTTTGTGTCACTTGCAACATAATATATATCTTCAAAATTATATCACTACTTTATTTTAAGCTTTATATACACTGAAAATATAATTGCTTCTGGTGTAGAGCATTTTTATGTTTCTGTTTCACACTACCAGTCAAAAGTTTTTGAACAGTAAGATTTTTAATGTTTTTAAAGAAGTCTCTTCTGCTCACCAAGCCTGCATTTGTTTAATCGAAAGTACAACAAAAAATATAGAAATATTTATACTATTTACAATTACTGTTTTTTATTTGAATATATTTTAAAATGTAATTTATTCCTGTGATTTAAAGCTGGATTTTCAGCATCATTACTCCAGTCTTCAGTGTCACATGATCACTCAGAAATCATTAATATGCTGATTTACTGCTCAGGGAAAATGTATTATTATTATTAATAATTAAAACAGCTGAGTAAATTTTTTTTTCATCAAAGATCCAAAGATCAGCATTTATCTGAAATAAAAAAAACTTTTGTAACATTAAACACTATACCATTTAAAAGCTTAGAGTCAGTATATTTGTATTTTTTGGTGGTATAATAAATTATATAAATTAATACTTTTATCTAGCAAGGATGCCTAAGATTGATCAAAGGTGATGATAAAGACTCTATTTTTTTATTTCAGAAAAAAAAATCTACTCAGCTGTTTTCAATATAATAATAATAAATATTTTTTGAGCAGCAAATCATAATATTAGAATGATTTCTGAAGGATCATGTGACTGGAGGAATTATGCTAAAAATTCAGTTTTGAAATCACAACAATTAATTACATTTGAAAATATATTCAAATATAAAGTAGTTATTTTAAATAGTAAAAATATTTCAAATTTTTATTGTTTTTACTGTACTTTGGATCAAATAAATGCAGGATTTTAAAAAATTAAAAAAATCTCATTTGACTGGTAGTGTAGAAATTGCTAGTACAAATAACATTAACATTAAATTAAATGTAAACTTATTTTTTCTTCTCAAATGTACTTCAATAATCTCTCTGGAAGAAGAGATTGTAATATCTAAATGGGATTTTCCTCTTTTAATATCGGAAATAAATAACCTGTGTTTTATAGCTTTCATTTTTTATAGTGTATAAAAACAAATTATTAGGAGTATTTTCAATATATAAATCATTTTGTACAGTGTATAATGCTTGAACGCTTTAATTGAAGCCTTTATATATAATGCTTTACAAAAGAATTTTAATGCATTAATTATGCCTTTTAATGCACCTTGTAATGCATTGTGTGATTTCATCAATAATTGTAACCACAGTAATAATACATTATAATATTTATCTGCTCATTGTTATGCCTTGAGAAACTATAATGCATTAAAACACATGACAACAACTAATTGAGGAATGAGGAAACTGTAAAAATTACAATGTTAATGCGTTGTAACTTTGGTTACAATTATTTATGAAAATATATAATGCCTTACAAGGTACATTACGAATACCTTTATAATGCATTATACAGTGGCTTGCAAAAGTACATAAAGGCTTCAAGTAAAGTGTTACTGATGCTTTTTGGCCCACATAATGGAATGGTAACATAAATGGCTGATATAACCAGCAAATCTTTAACCTATTAAATTAGCACCAAATTCATCCAAATTATTTAATGACTTCCAAGTGGCTCAGGAACTTATAGGTCATTTTTTAAGGTTTTTAGACACATCTAAGTACAGTTATCCAAAGCTAATTTAAAACAAGCCAGATCTGGTTTATTTGACATAATAGGGTATATTAACTTTAAATATGCACGTAAAAATATATATAAAAAAGAATAAATATAAATAAATGCTGCTGGCAATGTAGCTGACACAGCCTAATGCCATTGATTTTGTTTTAATTGGTTGTTTTATTAATCAAAAATAAAGCTGAAATAAAATAAATATTAGATGGAAAGCTTGAAAAATGAAAATCACAGATGAAAATCAGCAACTAACTGAAATAAATTTAAGCTGCAGTACTAAAATTATTCAAACAAAAACTAAAACTATAGTAAAAACTAAAGCTAAATAGAATAAAACGACAAAAGAACATTAAAAAAAATCACTAAAACCTAAATTAAAAATTAAAATGTTAATACATCTTATAATAATATATAAATAATGCAAAAATAAGTATGTAATCTGAACCACTTGTGACAAAAAGACTCTTTTAAGATTTTTGTATTATATACTGTATATACACTGCCTTTCAAAGGTTTGGGATCAGTAAGATTTTTAATGTTTTTTTTTTTAAAGAAGACTTTTCTGCAATCAAAGGATGCGTTTATTTGATTACAATAAAGAAAAAAACTGTAATATTGTAAAATATTGGTTTTATTCATTAAAATAAAGCTGAAATAAAATAAATATTAAATGGAAAACTTGAAAAATGAAAATCAGAAATGAAAATCAGCAACAAACTGAAATAAATTTAAGCCACAGTACTAAAATTATACTAAAACTATAGTAAAATTAAAGCTAAATAGAATATAAATAAACATTTATTTTATATTTTATTTTATACTTTAAAAGAGAATGTATTTTTTGTGATGCAAAGCTGAATTTTCAGCATCATTACTCCAGTCTTCAGTGTCATATGTTCCTGCAAAAATCATTCTAATATGCTGATTTATTACTTTTATTATAAATGTTGGAAACAGTTGTGATGCTTAATATTTTTTTGAAACCTATGACCCTTTTTTCAGGATTCTTTGATGAATAAAGAGTTAAAAAGAACAGCATTTATTCAAAATAGAAATCTAACAATATACGTCTTTACTATCACTTTTTCTCAATTTAGCACATCCTTGCTGAATAAAAGTATTAATTTCTTTCAAAGGAAAGAAAGAAAGAAAAAATTTCTGACCCCAAACCTTCGTATTGCATATTGTTACAAAATATTTCTATTTTAAATAAATGTTGTTCTTTTAAACCTTTGATTCATCAAAGATACCTGAAAAAAAGTATCACAGGATCCCAAAAAATATTAAGCAGCACAACTGTTTCCAACATTAATAATAAATCAGCATATTAGAATGATTTCTGAAGGATCATGTGACATTGAAGACTGGAGTAATGATTCAATGTTAATCACAGGAATAAATTACCTCTTAAAATATATTCAAATAGAGAACCACTATTTTAAATTGCAATAATATTACAATAAACAACATTACTGTTTTCTTGTATTTTTAATCAAATAACCACAGCCTTGATGAGCAGAAAAGACGTCTTTAAGAAACATTCTCCCTGATTCCAAACTTTTTAACAGCAGTGTGTATATGCTGTTACGTGAGTTGAGGTCAAAAGTTTACATACACCTTGCTGAATCTGCAAAATGTTAATTATTTTACCAAAATAAGAGGGATCATACAAAATGCATGTTATTTTTTATTTAGTACTGACCTGAATAAGATATTTCACAAACAAAATGTTTACATATAGTCCACAAGAGAAAATAATAGTACAAAATTTATTAAAAAAAAATTACCACGTTCAAAAGTTTACATACACCTGATTCTTAATACTGTGTTGTTAACTTAATGATCCACAGCTGTGTTTTTTTTTTTTTTTGATAGTTTGATAGAGTCCCTTGTTTGTTCTGAACAGATAAACTGCATGCTGTTATTCAGGTCCCACAAATTCTTTGGTTTTTCAGCGTTTTTGTGTATTTGAACCCTTTCCAACAATGACTTTTTTATGATTTTGAGATCCATCTTTTGACACTGAGGACAACTGAGGGACTCATATGCAACTATTACAGAAGGTTCAAACGCTCACTGATGCTCCAGTAGGAAAAACCATGCATTAAGAGCCAGGGAGTGAAAACTTTTCGAATTTGAAGATCAGGGTCAATTTAGCTTAGTCTTCTGGGAAACATGTAAGTGTCTTCTGTAGCTTCTGAAGAGCAGTACTAAACGGAAAAAAAATTATATTTAGGCAGAATAAGAAAGTTCACATCCTCATTCTTTTCAAAAGTTTTCACCTCTTTCTTAATGCACAGTTTTTCATTTTGAAGCATCAGTGAGGGTTTGAACCTTCTGTAATAGTTGCATATGAGTCTCTCAGTTGTCCTCAGTGTGAAAAGATGGATCTCAAAATCATACCGTCATTGTTGGAAATTATTCAAATACACAAAAATGCTGAAAAACCAAAGAATTTGTAGGACCTGAAGGATTTTTCAAAAGAACAGCAGGCAGTTTAACTGTTCAGGACAAACAAGGACTCGTGAACAACTATCACTAAGCAAAAAAAACAAAAAACAAAAAAAAAAAACAGCTGTGGATCATTCAGGTAACAACACACTACAGTATTAAGAATCAAGTGTATGTAAACTTTTGAACAGGGTCATTTTTATAAATTCAACTATTGTTTTTTCTTGTGGACTATATGGAAACATCTTTTATATGAAATATCTTATTCAGGTCAGTACTAAATAAAAAATAACATGCATTTTGCATGATCCCTCTTATTTTGGTATTTAAACTGTATATCATTTTTTTTATTAAAATCAAAATCACATCATGTTAATACAGAATGGCAGAGCATATGTTTTGCAGAGTGAATTGTAACCGCATGCATCCTCTCCTAATAGCATTATTTGTTTCCGTGTTGAATACATCAGCGTTTAAGCCTCACATTATTTACCGTGATGTCATTGTGAGAAGCAATTAAAAGGAAGCATTACAGAAGAGAGCAGAAGTGAATATTAGAATATCAGTCATAGCCATAATTACCTGCTCCGTCAAGGTATTTCGGAATTTCACTGATCACGGACATTAATTATATCTCCTTTAAATACAATAAAAAGTAATGGGGGCCCTCTGGTAAAATGCTCCTGAATTCACAATGCCTAAATGAAGTTATCAGTTTTATTAATGGTCTCTATTCTTCTTCATCTATTATGAATCTTACAAGAGATCTATTTTACTGAGTGGTCAGGTTGCCGGAGAACGGTCCGACGTTATCGAGAGCAATTTCGAAATTAAATTGAGAGCCGGTCTTTTTTCGTGTGAAAATGAGCGCGGAGGAACGACGCTTTAATCAGGAACGTCGTGAAGAACCGGCCCTTGTTAGGTAGCGTAATAGATGGGCCCCATTCATCACCCGAAAGCGTCTATGTAAAGAACGGAGCCGGGGCTCGAGACTGACGGTATTAATTACTATTCAATTATAAAAGCCTGGCCCATAAATAAAAATAAAAGGGGGTATTCATGAGGCATTTATAGAAATCCACTTGGGATGTGAAGGAAGGGCATTTTTGCGAGATAAATAAATCAGAGAGTGTGCGGCTGGTCTCTCTGGAGTTACACAACGTGGCTTTACAGAGGAGAAACTAGAGGAGATTTTACACCAGAGACAGAGATACAGAAGTTAGGGCCTAATTTTAATATGAACTTCAGTAAAGACTCATGTCAGTAAAAGTTAAAAGTCAAGACAGTCTGATTTTATGCTCCAAACACCACCACTCATGTTGCCTTTTAAGACGTCTTGGACAACTTCTAAGCCACTAATTGCATGTTTCAGGAGGCATATCAATGAGCTCAGGGCTAATTTTCATCCAAGATGGCAAACTGTAAATCTCATTTAATAATGAAATGCTGAAAATAGTTCAATCTAATAAAAAATGAGCTATATAACTCATATATTTTCATATGAATTCATCAACTACTGATATGTTAATGATAAAAATTACGTAAAGCAAAAACTATACAGGTATCTCAGTGATACTAAAGCAAAACTGTTCAAGCATTATATGAATTACTAATATAATATACTGTAATATTATACTGACAATTTTAAATAAATATCAAATAAAATCAAATACAAAAAACTTGATGTACTACAAATGAATAAAAATGTAGAGAAAATAAAAATAATTACATAAACACAAAACAAAATGACTATTAACTAAAATTAAAGTGAGAATGATAATTAAATAAAAACGAATTCAAAATATTAATAAAACTATACAAGTATCTGAGTGATACTAAAATAAAACCGTTTAAGCATTATTTAAATTACTAATATAATAATATAATATAATATAATAAATTAATAATATAATGTTGACAATTTTGAATAAATATTAAATAAAATCAAATATAAAAAATGTGATGTACTACAAAAACTACAACTAAAAATTAATTAATAAAAATTAATAAAAATATAAAGAAAATAATAAAAATTACATAAAGGCAAACAAAATTACTATTAACTAAAATGAAAATGAGAATGATAATTATATTAAAAATAATTCAAAATATTAATAGAAACAATATGAGTATCTCAGTAATACTAAAATAAAACTGTTTAAGCATTATATAAATTATTAATATAATATAAATAATTAATAATATAATCTTTACCATTTTGAATAAAAATTCAATAAAATCAAATACAAAAAGCCTGGTGTATTAAAATAACTACAACTAAAAATGAAATAAATTGATACAAATAATTATATAAAATAAAAACATTACATAAACACAAAATTACTATAAACTAAAATAAAAATGATAATTATATAAAATAAAAACTAATTCAAAATATTAGTAAAAACTATACAAGTATCTCAGTGATACTAAAATAAGACTGTTTAAGCATTATATAACTTACTAATATAATATAATGAAATATAATATAATATCATATAATCAATTAATAATATAATGTTGACAATTTTGAATAAATATTAAATAAAATCAAATGCAAAAAACTTGATGTATTAAAATAACTAAAACTAAAATTGAAAGAAATTAATACAAATATGTAGAGAAAATAATAACAATTACAATAAACACTAAATTACTGTTAACTAAAAGAAAAACAAAAACAATAATTACATAAAAGAAAAACTAATTACAAATATTAATAAAACTATACGAGTATCTCAGTGATACCAAATTAAAACTGTTTAGGCATTACATAACTTACTAATATAATATATAATATAATCAATTAATAATGAATAAATATTAAATAAAATCAAATACAAAAACTTGATGTACTAAAATAACTAAAACTAAAAATGAAATTTATAAAAATACGTAGAGAAAATACAAAAAAAGAATTACACAAACAAAAAACAAAAATACTATTAACTAAAATTGTCTCAGTAATACTAAAATAAAACAGTATAAGCTTTATATAAATTACTAAACTAAACTAATATAACCAATTAATAATATATCATTGACAATTTTAAATAAATATTAAATAAAATCAAAAACAAAAAAACCTGATGTACTAAAATCTAAAAATTAAATAAATTATTAAAAATAGAGAAAATAATAATATTTTTATATACACAAAACAAAATTACTATTAACTAAAATGAAAATGATAATTCTATAAAATAAACACTAATTCAAAATAGAATAAAATCTATACGGGTATCTCAGTGATACCAAAATAAAACTGTTTAGGCATTATATAACTTACTACCATAATATAATATATAATATAATCAATTAATAATGTTGACACTTTTGAATAAATATTAAATAAAATCAAATACAAAATCTTGATGTTCTAAAATAACTACAACTAAAATAAAAATAAATTAATAAAAATATGTAGAGAAAATACTAGAAATTACACAAACAAAAAACTAAATTACTACTAACTAAAAATGGTCTCAGTGATACTAAAATAAAACAGTTTAAGCTTTATATAAATTAATAAACTAAACGAATATAATATAATCAATTAATAATATAATATTGACAATTTTAAATAAATATTAAATAAAATCAAAAACAAAAAACTGGATGTACTAAAATAACGAAATCTAAAAATGAAATAAATAAATAAAAAATATAGAGAGAAAATAATAATATTTGAATATACACAAAACAAAATTACTAATAACTTAAATGCAAATGTTAATTCTATAAAATAAACACTAATTCAAAATAGAATAAAATCTATACGAGTATCTCAGTGATACCAAAATAAAACTGTTTAGGCATTATATAACTTACTACCATAATATAATATATAATATAATATAATCAATTAATAATGTTGACACTTTTGAATAAATATGAAATAAATTAAATACAAAAAGTTAATGTACTAAAATAACTCAAACTAAAAATTAAATTAATAAAAATACGTAGAGAAAATACAAAAAATTACACAAACAAAAAACAAAATTGCTATTAACTAAAATTGGTCTGAGTGACACTAAAATAAAACAGTATAAGCTTTATATAAATTGCTAAACTAAACTTATAATAACATAATATAATCAATTGATAATATAATATTGACAATTTTAAATAAATATTAAATAAAATCAAAAACAAAAAACCTGATGTACTAAAATAACAAAATCTAAAAATTTAATTAAAAAATATAGAAAGAAAATAATATTTACATATACACAAAACAAAACTATCATTAACTAAAATTAAAATGAGAATATAATATAATATTTGATTGTTTAATTTAAAACAAGAGTAATGATGCTGAAAATTCACAAATCACAGGAAAAAATATTCAAATAGAAAATCGCTATATTTCAAATTGCAATAATATTTTACAATATTACTGTTTTTACTGTATTTTTGATCAAATAAATGCAGTCTTTTTTCAAAAGCATTAAAAAACCTTAACTACACTCTTGCGTTTGCACAGGAAAAGACGTTTTTTTCAGAAAATGTAAGTATCTAGTGAATAAAATGCATGTTTACAAAAAGGATCTTAATCCGAGTCAGTTAATTGTCCATCATTATTTTCCCTTTTTCTCACCACTGACATTTATGAAAACTTTATGGACAGCAATTGTTCCTATGTGTGACATTTTGATTTGCCTTTAAAGTGGAGATGTTAGGACGTCACTCGCCTGTCCAGAGACTCCAAAATACGACGCGACAGTGGCTTCAAATCTTGAGAGCGCAGCTACTTCAGATGAAAGTGTGCGATGGGCCTTTCATCTCCAGAGAAAAGGTCACAAATACCCTGGTGCAATGTATCACATGCTGATAGATGTTTTAGATATAAGAAGAACTTGCAAAGACCTTGTTTAAATCTCCAGGTTAACGGTGCATCTGTGGCGAGATCGGCTTTGAAGCCCGCCGATGGGGACGAGGGCCCGACCGCTTCAAACGCCAGCGGTCGCTTCGGCCCCGAAGTTTCCTCATCGCCCAGGGGAGAACGGGCTCTGTATCGAAAGAGAGAAAAAAAGAGAGTCAAATTTGCCAACCACAGAGAAATCCCCCTCATGGAGAACTTGAGGAGGCTGACATTTTTAGATCACAGGGTCAATAGTTAAGTTAATGAACTTAAAGGGCACCTTAGATTTTTTTTAAACAGATCTGAGCCCTCATTTATCATAAACTATTCATACTTGTACTTCATCACATCATTTTGAGATTTCAAGACATTTTAAAACATCTTATCATTACTGATAAGATAAACTTTTTTGGCATTTTATACTTATAATTTGCATAATTCTGCAGGAATGCATTTGAACATGGTTAATGGGACAGAGTAAATATGAAATAGATTATATCAGTATTATTGTAGTATCATTCATATACTATTATACATTTTGTTAATATTTTTAAACATATTTTATTTTTTATATTTTCAGTTTTTATTTTAATTTTAGTTACATTCAATCATTTTGTGTGTTTGTGTCTATATCATTTTTATTATATTTCTGATGAACTACATAGGAATATTTTATATTTAGTGTTTTAATTTAAAATGTTAGTAATTTTGTGGATTTTGTCATTTTTCATATTTTTAATGTCTATATAGTTTTTATGTTATAGGTTTTACTTTTTTATTTTAGCAACTAAGAAACATTTTTTTATTTTCTGTTAGTAATTTTTAAATATATTTTATTTTTTATATTTTCAGTTTTTATTTAATCTTGTGTGTTTGTGTCATTTTTATGATTTTTATGTCAATATCATTTCTTTATATTTCTGATTTTAGTTTTTTAGTTTAGCAACTACATAGGAATATTTTATATTTTGTGTTTTCATTTTAGTAAAATGTTAGTAATTTTGTGGATTTTGTCATTTTTCATATTTTTAATGTCTATATAGTTTTTATGTTATAGGTTTTACTTTTTTATTTTAGCAACTAAGAAACATTTGTTTATTTTCTGTTAGTAATTTTTAAATATATTTTATTTTTATATTTTCAGGTTTTATTTAATCTTGTGTGTTTGTGTCATTTTTATGATTTTTATGTCTATATAATTTATATTTCTGATTTTAGTTTTTTAGTTTAGCAACTACATAGGAATATTTTATATTTTGTGTTTTCATTTTAGTAAAATGTTAGTAATTTTGTGGATTTTGTAATTTTTTATATTTTTCATGTCTATACAGTTTTTATTATGTTTTAATTTGTTTTCAAATTTGTTTTCTGTTCTCAGTTGATTTTACATTTTAGTAATTTTGTGTTTTTCTGATTAATTTTAAGTAGATTTTAGTTATTTTTAGTTTTTATTTTTATTAATTTTTAAAAATTGGCATGTCTATATAGTGTTTATTGTTGTGTTTTTTTTAGCAACTAAGAAACATTTAATATTTTCTGTTTTCATTTGATTTTAAATTTTAGTAATTTTGTGGTGTTTTTTGTAATTCTTAATATTTTTCATGTTTATACAGTTTTTATTATGTGCTGTTTTATTTTTTAGTTTAGCAACTAAAATACATTTTATATTATCTATTTTCATTTTATATTTTACATTTTAGTAATTTTGTGTTTTTCTGTTTTAATTTGAGTTAACTTTCAGTAATTTTGTTTTTTGTAATTTTTAATATTTTTCATGTCTATATAGTTTTTTTAATGTTTTAGGTTTTATTTTTTTTGTTTAGCAACTAGGAAACATTTTATATTATCTGCTGTCATTTGATTTTAAATTTTAGTAATTTAGTGTTTTTTGTTTTAATTTCAGTTATTTTATGTTTTATATTTTTCATGTCTGTATAGTTATGTTTTAGGTTTAAATTTTTTAGTTTAACAACTAAAAACATTTTAGTTTTTATTTAATTTTAAATTTGAGTAAATTTGTACTTTTGTTTTAATTTTAGCTAAATTTGAGTAATTGTGTTTTTTTGTAATTTTTTATATTTTTCATGTCTATATAGTTTTTTTTATGTTTTAGTTTTTTTTTGTTAGTTTGGCAACTATAAGGCATTTTCTATTTTCATTTGATTTTAAAATTGAGTAATTTTGTTTTTCTGCTTTAATTTCAGTTAAATATTAGTAATTTTGTGTTTTTTGTCATTTTTATTATTTTTCATGCCCATATAGTTTTTATTATGTTTTAGGTTTTATTTATTTTTTAGTTTAGCAACTAAAAGACATTTCGTATTTTCTGTTTCCATTTGATTTTAAATTTGAGTAATTGTGTGTTTTTCGGTTTTTAATTTTAGCTAAATTTTTAGTAATTTTGTGTTTTGTCATTTTTAATATTTTTCATGTCTATATAGTTTTTATTATGTTTTAGGTTTTATTTTTTTAGTTTAGCAACTACAAGACATTTTCTATTTTCTGTTTTCATTAGATTTTAAATTTGAGTATTTTTGTGTTTTTCTGCTTTAATTTGAGCTAAATTTTAGTAATTTTGTGTTTTTTAGCATTTTTATTATTTTTCATGTCTACATAGTTTTTATGTTTTAGGTTTTATTTTCTTAGTTTAAGCAACTAAAAGACATTATATATTTTCTGTTTTCATTTGATTTTAAATTTTAGAAATTTTGTGTTTTTCTGTTTAATTTCAGTTAAATTTCAGTCATTTCGTGGGTTTTTGTCATTCTTAATATTTTTCATGTCTATATAGTTTTTGTTATGTTTTAGGTTTACATTTTTTTGTTTACCAACTAAGAAACATTTTATATTTTACGTTTTAATTTGATTTAAAGTTTTGGTAATTTTATGGTTTTTGCAATTTTCTTTCTGTCTATATTTGTTTTTATTATTATTATGTTTTAGATTTTAGTTTTAGTTTAGTTTAGTACTTTCTAAATGAAAATTAGAAATGTTAAATTTTTTATAGGCAGAAATCGTCTATATCCTATTATCATTTAATCAGTCATTTTAAGATTTAAATTCATTATAAGACAGATGATCATCATCACTGATAACATTTTTTAAGGAAAAAATAAACATGGTAAAACGTTTTAAACAGGACTGAGTAAATATGAAATAGATTAAACCACAATGAAAATGCTGCAAAGAAACCACTGAAAAGTAATCAGAATTTGCCAGTCCAAAAGCATATAACTATTTTTGTGCCTCAAACAAAACGTCTCAGGTTACGTATGTAACCCTAGTTCCCTGAGAATAGGGAACGAGACACTGCGTCCTCTAGAGGGCGCTTTTGGGGAACGCTGCAGCGTGCCTCGAGTCTGAAGAATGCATAGAAAAACTACATGAAATGGCCGGCGCCAGCGTATGACGTCACCGCGGCGCGTCAGTCGCTGCCGTTGCGTCACTACCGGGCGACCATAACATAAAAGAGGCGCCCGTGCAACACAATACATCTTCAAAGTCTGAAGCTTTACCGTCCGAAGCATGGCGAGGAAGCCTAGAGGACGCAGTGTCTCGTTCCCTATTCTCAGGGAACTAGGGTTACATACGTAACCTGAGACGTTCCCTTCCGAAGGGAACTCTCACTGCGTCCTCTAGAGGGCGCTTTTGGGGAACGGTATACCAACACTGCCATGCTGAGGGGAGTGCATGCTAAGCCAGCGAGCACTAAGCAACAATTCTGAGAGGAATTGCCCCTACTAGGACGTGGTGACGGCTGTCAAAACGTTACCCCTCCCGGCCAGAGGCCTGACCTGTTACCCACTTACAGACTGGGTAGAACCCAGGGCACAGCTCAGGCTTGGAATTATAGTAATTCCTTCTGAGGGAAACGGCTAAGCTTCGATGGAAACTTAGACTTGTCAGAACCAGAAACTACCGCAACATAGGGCCTAGTTCCCTCAGGAACTGGCTCCCATAAGAGGGCAGAAACCTGTCCTGGGTCCGTTCAAAGGGCCACTAGTAGTGGCGCGCCCCAATAGTGGATGGTCAGCAGACATCAGCTAAGATATCAAAGGAGTCGAACCCAGGGAACCGGGGTTGTAAGCCGACTTCAATAGATGGGAACAAGGCAAAGCGTGTGACCCATACCAAAAAGGATTTAAAAGAGGAACTCAAACTTGGTGGGAACCTACCAACACGTGGATTTTATAGAAGTGCCCCAGGTGTGTGTGCACTTACCACACTTGTGGTTTTAACTGGAAGACGCCCAGGCATAGCGTGGGACGCTTACCGACATGATCGGATTTAAGGGGAGTGTTTTCCCAGGGGGTTTCACTATCAGCTCCATGCCGTCTGAAGAGACAGAAAGGGTATGACCCAGATGGTGAGGGGATTGCCACACTAACCCTCCCCTGGACAGAAGCTCGCAAGCTATCTGTCAACAGAGATGAACATGGAGCTGAGACCATCCTGAAATGGTGGACGATAGTAGAGGACAAAAATCCTGACCCTGATCCACAGGGAGGATCGCTTCTCCAGAAGGGGGCACTGCTGTCTTTTAGGGAACCCTTAATGAAAAGGGGGGAAGCGTGCACAGCCCGGTCCACGCGACCTGTATGAAGGTCTGGCAATCTCACGAAGGTGGGTTGGCGCTCATAGAAGACCCTTCCCAGAAGGGGAGCTGCACAACCGAACAGGAGCGAATGCTCTCACTGTTACCCTTCATAGAGGGGAGCATACATCCAGAATAAAGGCTGGAGAGTAGAAACCTGAAGCATGAAGGTCAAGCTCCTACCCTGGGAAACAGGGAGGAGAACTTGGCCACCAAGGAGTGGTGCTTTTATAAGTGAACCCTGGAAAGGGGGCACGCCAACATCCTTGTAGCAGATTCATAACTCTCAAGGGTCTGTCCCTGGTAGATTCCTACCCTCAGGAGGGAGGAAACATTCCGTCCTAGGAAGTTGCTCTGAAGGAAACCCTGAATTAGGGGAGGTCAGGTCCGTTCCAGCAATCCTGCGCACAGGGAGGAACGCGAGCTCTTAACCTTAACAAAACCCATTCCTCAGAAGGGGGAGCACTCAGTCCTGGGAAGTTGCTCTGAAGGAAACCCTGGATTAGGGGAGCTCAGATATGTTCCAGCAATCCTGCGCACAGGGAGGAACGTGAGCTCTTAACCTTAACAAACCCTTTCCTCAGAAAGGGGAGCACTGTTTGCCTTGAAAGTTTCTGGGAAGCTCCGGAATGAATAAGGGCAGCTTCCTAGTTCAGACACTTCGTAAACCTTTCCTCAGAAAGGGAAGTGGAACTAGGCCTGGGGGGCGAGAATCGATCCTAGAGTGACGGCTTTCTAAGGTGTTAAACACCGAAAGATGCTCAAACCCTCTGTAGGGGAGACATTCGTCAGCCTGGGTGTAGATCCTACATCAAGTGCTGCCTCAGCCCTCAGGCTTAGAATGAGGCGACTTGAAGAGAGTCACAAAGTGGCACTCAGATTTACATAAAAACCCCTTCCTCAGAAAGGGGAGCGCACACCAAATGGACCGAGAATCAAGACCCCAGCTGGAAAGCATGTCACCAGGTGGAGCTCAAATAAGAACCTTTTCCGCAGAAAAGGGAGCAACCAAACCTGCTCCGGGTTCGCAGCGAGCACTCCGGTCTGCTGCACTCCTATTCAAGTGAACGCCTGTCTCAACAGGTGTAGACACTCAGTTTCCATGGAAACCGTATTTAGGAGAGGACACGAAGCGGATCCTCGCACGCAGGCCGTCTGCAACAGAGTTAAACATACTAGTGCAATCTTAACCATAAATATCTTAAGATGCTTACCTAGGGAGAAAGGAAAATTTCCTTTTGCTCGTTTAACCACTGAAGGGGGAAGCCTGATAGTGCTGGAACAAGTGTTGTGTAGACGGACACCACCATACAACCGTTTGAAGGGAGGGGTGCTCCGTCGAGATGTTTCCACCTTTTTCTGAGGGAAAAATACAACACGCAACCTAACCCTGCAGGCAACACGCCTATCCAGCCATAAGGGGGGCGTAACTAGGGAGTTATGCTCCTGTCTCAATAGGGCATAAGTCTACACTAGGCCTGCAAAGGACAGCATAACCATATCAAGGGCAAACCCAGGAAAGACTTAGGGAGCTTACCTTGAAGAGGACAAGGTCCTATGTGTAATGTATGCTGTAAGGGTTGGTTTACCGCACAGCCTGTGGAGTGGAGAGGGCAAAACACTGCCGTAACCTTAATCCATAGGATCAGAGGGGGGCGTCTGCCGTAGACTCGTCGTATTTCTTCTGTGGAGAGAGAGAACATACACAGGCCTGAGACAGTATGAAGTTCCTTCAAAGTAAAAAACGGATCATACTCACCCATTTAAGAGCATCCTGCTTCGTAGAAAGAGGCGGGACTCTCCTCAGAGACCGCCTGATTCCAGACCATCAGTAAATTAGGGTTCTATACAGGTAGAACCACCAAAGAACATCATAGGTCCGGGGAGTGCAGGAAGCTTAAATGGCGACAGGGGAATTAAAATGGCGACCCGACTGGCCCGAGGGAAGGAGAGGTTTTATTAGGTATTACTCTGACCCCTGCGAGAATTTTGTCTCGCTTGGATGACTTCCCTTAAATCCTGTCTGCCACCTCTCGATCCGCGTCGCCTCCTAGACCTGCTCGCAGGGGGAGGAGGAGCGCGGGATGCAACACTAGCCTTCTGCACCTGCCTCTGTTCCTCAGAAGGAGGCGGCGCAGGACCCCTGTGGTGTTCGGGCTGAGACCTGGGCCTTCGAGGGATAAAGGACTTGAAGGCAGCTGAGCGCGTCTTCGCTTCTCTGAACTTTTCAACCACCGTCTCGACGGAGGCACCGAAAAGCTCAGATGGCGAAACCGGTGCGTCGAGAAGAAAGCCCTTCTCTTTCCTCCCGACATCAGCCAGGTTCAACCACAGATGTCTCTCCGTAGCCACCATAGCCCCCATGGCCCTGCCCATATGGGTAGCGGCCTGCTTGGTGGCACGGAGAGCGAGATCCGTGGTGCGACGGAGCTCAGCCACCTGGTCAGGGGAAAGACCCTGACCGTTGTCCAGGTCTTTCAGCAGATCGGCTTGGTAGGCTTGGAGCACTGCCATGGTGTGCAGTGCACCCACCGCCTGACCTGCTGCTGCATATGCTCTGCCGTTCAGCCGGGATGTTAATTGCAGGGCCGGAGAAGGCAGAGAGGGAGTCTTGAGAGAGGAGGCCCGCCCTGTGGAGAGATAGCAGGCTAGCGTCTCTTCCACAGGGGGCATCTTCTCATAGCCGTGGTCACGCAATCCCTCGATATTAGCATAGTTCGCCATAGACGAACTATGAATGCGCGCCGAGTACGGCTTTTTCCAGCCCTTCTCGATCTCAGTATGAAGATCGGGAAGGAATGGGAGACTCACCGGAGCTGGGTGGTTATGAAAGATACCGCTCGTCGAGGTGACCCCGCGGCGTTATCTTTCTAGCCCGCTTCCACGGCAGGTCGAGCCTGGCCGTGGCGCGGTCCATAACCTCCAGCAGCTCTTCATATGCAGGGCAGGAAGGTAGAGAGGATTCAGCCTCAGCGTCTTCATCCATCTCTAGCACTTCCTGTTCTTCTTGGGTGGAACCCAAAAGAGCACTTGCTCCTGGATCTGACGACGTCAGCGATAACGCATCATCATCAGCTAGGAGCCTGTCATCGTCTCCGGCTGGCAAGAGAGAGAGACCCTTCTCAAGTTCGTCAGCCAGTTCCACTTGCGAGCCCCACGAGCTCAGTTTCCTCCGTGCCTCGGCAACGGCAGGACCCGAACCGCGAGGGGCAAGTGAATGCTCATCTTTCCTCAGAAAGAGAGACAGACGAGACCGGAGCTTCTTCATAGGGAAGCGCTCACAATGTACACACAATGCCCCCTCAAGGACATCGCGTGTGTGCTCTTCGCCCAAACAGAATACGCAAAGCTCATGTGTGTCATCAGGTGTCAAATAACGAGGACACGGATGAACACACCGCTTAAACGACTTGCTAGTGCTTGCCATGATAGTAGTTTAAAGAAAGGATTCTTACCGTTTCTTCCAATGCACATCCAAACCGGGAAAGCTGAAGACAGCGAAGATGTATTGTGTTGCACGGGCGCCTCTTTTATGTTATGGTCGCCCGGTAGTGACGCAACGGCAGCGACTGACGCGCCGCGGTGACGTCATACGCTGGCGCCGGCCATTTCATGTAGTTTTTCTATGCATTCTTCAGACTCGAGGCACGCTGCAGCGTTCCCCAAAAGCGCCCTCTAGAGGACGCAGTGAGAGTTCCCTTCGGAAGGGAACTTAGATTATCTTTCAAATATTTAATACTATTAACATAGAAAGCTTTGTTTTCCCTGTTTGTTTTGTCCTGTAAGATGCGTAACGCCATTTTTTTGTTGAACAAATCTAACCTCTGCATAACTAACTATTTACTCAACTGTCAATCACTTCACGTGTGCATGTAGGTGCACATACAGCAAATCCAGCATGACTGGAGAGAGCGAGTGTGACCTTAAGCCTGAAGCATGAATTCACGGCGCATTCTCGGCGTTCCCGGCGGAGGCACAGGGATTACGGACTCCTATCTCTCAAGGACACACTCGCTCAGGTGCCTGCACTGTCCTACGGTTCCCATAAGCCCCTGTGTGCCTAATTTAATCCCGCACGGCCCACACACACCTCCCGTGGCCAGCCAAAATCCCGCGGTTTATCTTAGTGTGCTGTGACGGGACATAAGACGACGCTACCCCACGAAATCCTGCTGCAACACACTCGCATACACATATACACGCATTCAGCAGGAATTATTAATATGTGTGTTAATATGATTTGCTTGAAACGCTTTGGGGTATTTATATGATATAGTGTAATATCAGGGGTTTCTATTAAAGAGACAAATCCACGCAATATCTGAAGTCACTGTGGATAAATGCGTCTGTATATAAATAAACAAAACAACACACTATCAATACAGATCAATATCTGTATTCAAATCAATATGTATTTAACTTACAGTAGCTACCACCTACTAAAATTGAAAATCAAATGGAAGCAGAAAATATGAAGTTTCTTAGTTACCAAACTAAAAAAAAATTAAAACCTAAAACATAATAAAAACTATACAGACATGAAAGATATTTAAAATGACAAAAAAAAAAAAAAAAAAATTACTCAAAATTAACTAAAATTAAAACACAAAATTACTAAAATGTAAAATCATACAAAAACAGAAAATATAAAATTTAATATTTATCTTAGTTTATCTTAAAATTTAATATTTATCTTAATACGATGCATCAATGGAAGGCCGATGGGGTCCAAACTCTTTAAATAGAACGCATAAAATCTGTAAAGTAAATTAATTAATGTTACAATGTATATTAAGACTTCTTGGCCTAAAACTAAACAACTAAACAGGACATGGCAAAAACTATACAGACATGAAAAATATTAAAAATGACCAAAAACAACCACAAAATTAACTAATATTTTACTAAATTAAAAACAGAAAAACACAAAATTACTAAAATGTAAAATCATATGAAAACAGAAAATATGAAATGTTTCTTAGTTGCTAAACTAAAAAATGAAAACCTAAAACATTAAAAACTATACAGACATGAAAAATATTAAAAATGACAAAAAACAAAAAAATTACTAATATTTTTCTAAAATTAAAACTAATTATTATTACTAAAACTATAAGTCAAATGAAAACTGAAAATATAAAATGTTTCTTAGTTGCTCAACTAAAAATGTAAAAGCTAAAACATAATGAAAACTATAGACATGAAAAATATTAAAAATGACCAAAAAAAAAACACAAAATGACTAAAATTTTAAATCAAATGAAAACAAAATGTATATACCAATGTACCATTGTGTTAAAAATTACAAAAAAGACAAACACAGAATTACTAACATTTTATTCAAATGAAAACAGAAAAACACAAAATGACTAAAATTTAAAATCAAATGAAAACAGAAAATATGAAATGTTTCTAAGTTGCTAAACTAAAAAAATTAAAACAAAAACTATGTAGACTTGACAAAACTAAAGATAACAAAAATGAAAAAAAAAAAAAATTTTTTACTAAAACTAAAATAGAAAACACAAAATTACTCAAATGTAAAATCAAATGAAAATATAAAATATAAAATGTTTCTTAGTTGCTAAACTAAAAAAAATTAAAACCTAAAACATAATAAAAACTATACAGACATGGAAGATATTTAAAATGACAAAAAAAAACACAAAATTACTCAAAATTAACTAAAATTAAAACACAAAATTACTAAAATGTAAAATCATACAAAAACAGAAAATATAAAATTTAATATTTATCTTAGTTTATCTTAAAATTTAATATTTATCTTAATACGATGCATCAATGGAAGGCCGATGGGGTCAAAACTCTTTAAATAGAACGCATAAAATCTGTAAAGTAAATTAATTAATGTTACAATGTATATTAAGACTTCTTGGCCTAAAACTAAACAACTAAACAAGACATGGCAAAAACTATACAGACATGAAAAATATTAAAAATGACCAAAAACAACCACAAAATTAACTAATATTTTACTAAAATTAAAAACAGAAAAACACAAAATTACTAAAATGTAAAATCATATGAAAACAGAAAATATGAAATGTTTCTTAGTTGCTAAACTAAAAAATGAAAACCTAAAACATTAAAAACTATACAGACATGTAAAAATATTAAAAAATATAATATAAAAATATTAAAAATGACAAAAAACAAAAAAATTACTAATATTTTTCTAAAATTAAAACTAATTATTATTACTATTACTAAAACTATTTAAGTCAAATGAAAACTGAAAATATAAAATGTTTCTTAGTTGCTCAACTAAAAATGTAAAAGCTAAAACATAATGAAAACTATATAGACATGAAAAATATTAAAAATGACAAAAAAAACAAAATGACTAAAATTTTAAATCAAATGAAAACAAAATGTATATACCAATGTACCATTGTGTTAAAAATTACAAAAAAGACAAACACAGAATTACTATACTATACCCATTCTCAACTGTTTATGTTCATTTAAGACATAACTGACAAGAGTTTACATGAATAATCACCAAGCCCCTCATTTTGAAATATTTTTGCGTGTATTTGACCGTTTAGGTGCGCACCTTGAGCTAAAAGATAACTTTCATGTCCGTGTTCCGCTCCGTCTCTGAGCGCATTAACAAAGGACAGCGCAAGTTTTCTTACATGCTATTAAAAACACAACATCAAAGAAACATTAATAAATCAAGCACGTCCCATTTTATGAAAGCCACCTTACATGATTTAGCTGATTTGCATGTGAAATTTGGCTTTTATGGAGCAGCGAAAGCGCACCACTGGGAAAAGGGCAGAATGGGGCGCAATAATCGTTTCATCTCGATTACTGCATTTTCATGATCGTTTGAAGCAGAAATCGAAATCGAAACCGAATTTCGATTAATTGCACAGCCCTAATACCAATTTACCATTGCGTTAAAATTACAAAAAAAGGAACACAGAATTACTAACATTTTATTCAAATTAAAACAGTAAAACACAAAATGACTAAAGTTGCTAAACTAAAAACGTAAAACCTAAAACATACTAAAAACTATACAAACATGAAAAATATTAAAAATGATTGCTAAAATTTAATAAAATTAAAACAGAAAAACACAAAATTACTTTAAAATCAAATGAAAACAGATACATATATAATGTTTCTTAAACTAAAACAATTAAAACCTAAAATATAATAAAAACTACATAGAAATATATAATAATATTTTACTCAAATTAAAACAGAAAAACTTACAAAACTTACAAAATTACTAAAATTGAAAATCAAATGGAAGCAGAAAATATGAAGTTTCTTAATTACCAAACTAAAAAAAAATAAAACCTAAAACATGATAAAAACTATACAGACATGAAAGATATTTAAAATGACAAAAAAAAAACACAAAATTACTCAAATTTAACTAAAATTAAAACAGAAAAACACAAAACTACTAAAATGTAAAATCATACAAAAACAGAAAATATAAAATGTTTATTAGTTGCTCAACTAAAAAATTAAAACATAATGAAAACTATATAGACATGAAAAATATAAAAAATAACTAAAAAAAACACAAAATTACTAAAATTTAAAATCAAATGAAAACAAAATGTATATACCAATGTACCATTGCGTAAAAAATTACAAAAAAAAGGAAACACAGAATTACTAACATTTTATTCAAATTAAAACAGTAAAACACAAAATGACTAAAATTTTAAATCAAATGAAAACAGAAAATATAAAATGTTTCTTAGTTGCTAAACTAAAAACTTAAAATCTATACAAACATGAAAAATATTAAAAATTACAAAACAAAAAATTACTAAAATTTAAAATCAAATGAAAACAGAAAATATGAAAGTTTCTTAGTTGCTAAACTAAAAAAAATTAACCTAAAACATAATAAAAAAACTATACAGACATGAATAATATTATAAATGACAAAAAAACACAAAATTACTCAAATTTTATTTAAATTAAAACAGAAAAACAAAATTACTTCAATTTTAAAATCAAATAAAAGCAAAATATTACATGATTATAAGTTGCTAAACTAAAAAAATAAGACCTAAAACAATGAAAACTATACAGACATGAAAAAAAATGACAAAACAAAAAATTACTAAAATTTTACTAAAATTAAAACAGAAAAACACAAAATTACTCAAATTTAAAATCAAATGAAAGCAGATAAATATATAATGTTTTAAGTTGCTAAACTAAAAATATTAAAACCTAAAACATAATAAAAACTACAGCCATTAAAAAAATTAATAAGAAGAAAAAACAAAATTATTAAAATTAAAACAGAAAAACTAAAATGTTACTCAAGTGAAAACAGAAAATCTGAAAAATACTAAAATTTAAAATCAAATGCAAGTAGAAAATAGAAAAAGTTTCTTAGTTGCTAAACTATTAAACTGAAATTTAACTGGCTGCGTGTGTTGTCGCATTAACGCGGACAAACAGTACGTCTCACACGTTCCATTTAAAGATTTTTGACCCTGCCTGCCTTCCATACTGTATGCATCTGCCGTATTCAGCCAACAGGATTTCTGCATGTGACTGTGATGCTCAGAGCACCAAAATGCTTTTACCATGACGGTGTGGTAAAACACAACATATTATCCTCTTCCGTAGATTACACACAAACACCAACGCATATCTTCTGTCTGTCAGAGGATCAGGTTTGATCATATTACACTCTGTGTGTTCTGTAGGCCCACTCCTGATTGATATCCGAGGCCAGACGTGGTCTGGTCCAAATTGTCTGGAGCTTTATTTAATGCAATGATTAGTTTTAAAGCCCTCAGATTGTGTAAGAAACAGATTACAGAGAACTGACACTGATTTGCACAGGAGAGCATGAAAGGTTAAAGCATGCATAATTGAAAAGTGAGATCTGAAAATCTTGAGAATGTGAAAGTTCAAAAGGTGGCCTTCAAAGCCCTCATATGGAAATACTTTTTTTTTCCAAACGAGCAAACAGTGGTGACTGGGTAAAATGTGAAGCGTATTGATTGGTCAGTGCGTTCTGTTGCTCCCGCATTATGACCAGTGGCATTTACCAGCTCATTTCTGCAGTTAAAGTTTGACGCTCTCACTCATATCATACACTTTTTAACATCATTGTGCTTTCTTCCCTGAGGTGCACTTATATTAGTTGAGTTTTTTGTGCTAAAAAAGGTTCATTGTTTACTTTTACGACCATTTTCCACATTCTCTCAATATTAAATGCCATTCACAATCCATTGTACTTCCATAATTTGACATATTCTCAAACAAAACAAAGCATAAAAACGTATAAAAAGCCACACAAACTCTAATCTTGATTTCATTGGTTAATAGATGGTTTTAAAACTAAATAAATGATTTAAAAACACGAATAAACAAACTGAATCATTTTCAGTTTTGGAATAAACGCCCACATTGGTAAGATATGATCTTACGAACAGTCTCAAGCAAACATCGATGGCCTGAAGGATCAACTATACTACTTTTCAACCTCTGGCTTCCTTCTGGATATATTCTTAAACCTCACTCAAGGAATATTTCCAAAAAATGTTTCCTTCCCTCTCCCTTCCATATTCTTGTTGTCAAAGCACAACACTGAAGATATCCAGCCAGTTGGTGAAGCTCCAACAATATAAAACCTTGGGTCTTTGCCTTATTTTGGAAAACAACAGTTCCTAGACCAAACTGATATCATTAGATTATTCCTCTAATTCAGAAACGACTGATTTCAGTGTATTTTGAAATATAAATACGCTGGGAATCTGCAGAATCGGCTCTATAAAAGGGTTAGAACTCGATTGTTTATAGAAATGGATGGAAATACGCAGCTAAATGAAAAAAAAAAAAAAAGTTTTGTGTGGAGTATAGATTGACACACACCATGTAACACCACAAAATATCACCGTAAATGATCTGTTCCGTTACTAATACTCACTGTTTAGTGATGTTCGATTATTGAAGGAATCGTTCTTTTGAGTCGGTTCACAAAATCAAACCGAACCGAATTTTAGTTCCGGGTCGATGACGCAAGACGCACAGCCGAAGTAGCGCGTCCGACTGATAAAGAACCGAATGAGCCGATTCAACGAACTGTCGAAGTGTGCCGATGATTACCGAGGATGACGTGTGAGTTGCTGACACTGTACAACGAATCTAATCTTCTTTAAAGGTGCAGTGTGTAGATTTTTGCGGCATCTAGCGGTGAGGTTGTGAATTGCAACCAACGGCTCCCGTCCACCGCTCACCCCTCCCTTTACAGAAGCTACGGTGGCCCACACGGGATTAAGATGTCGTCGTTTTAGACAGCAAAGAGTAATGAGGTTTCTTTTAAAACGTAAAGTAAGGAATTATATTTACTTAATAATTAAATAAAACGATGTTATTGTGAATATTGCAGTTACTTGTTCATCATTGTGTTTGTGTTTTTCCGCTAGAACAACAGTGATGAAACGCGATCTGTAGAGCACTTTGTCCATTCAGGGCTACTGTAGAAACATAACGGCCCCATGTGAGGGGACCCGCGGTGTATGTAGATATAAACTGCTAATTCTAAGGTAATAAAAATATAATAGTTCATTAAGTAAGGTCTTTATACACCCCTGAAAACATAGTTATGTATACTATATTGCATTTCTGTCTAGAGATCATCTTAAATATTACACATTACACCTTTAATATCAGACAAAACGTACTGGAAATATGCATATAACTGTTTTTTATTAAATAGGCATAGGCTTTCATTTGTATTACAGCGTATAATTTATTTTTTACTATGGCTATTGCACGTGCAGATTATATTTTAAAGGAGTTTTTATTTGGTCAGTTACCCGGATGTGCGCTAATAAACTACAGCATGGATTGCACGGTGAATGTACAACTGAATACGTTGTTCTGCTGATTTATGCTGTCTAAAATAGCGCAGTATTTTCACAAACCAAAGTAAACAGGTGGTAAAGATACACACAAGCAGTATTAATTAAGATATTAGCCTAATATTTCACCTACCTGACCGGAAATAATATTAACGAACACGAATGTTGTCAAGATTCTTGCCCTGGAAAATGGGTTCAGTTTGGCCAGACAGTTTCTTGACAGAAAAAACCTGAGAAGGACTAAGCAGGAAAGGGTGCAGTATTTTGACAAACCAAAGTTAACATGTGGTAAAGATACGCACAAGCAGTATTAATTAAGATATTAATTAATATTTCCGGAAATTATAATAACAAACAGGAATGTTGTCAAGATTATTGCCCTGGAAATCCTGATTCAGTTTGGCCAACCACAAACGCCTTTTGTTCCTCAGACAGTTTCTTGACAGAAAAAAACTGTGGAAGCTTCCAAGTCATTCAGTATAGAGAAGGAGTAAGCAGGAATGGGTGCAATATTTTGACAAACTATAGTTAATAGGTGGTGAAGATACGTACACGCAAGTATTAATTAAGATATTAGCCTAATATTTCACTTACCTGACCAGAAATTATAATAACAAAAACGATAGTTGTCAAGATTCTTGCCCTGGAAATCCTGATTCAGTTTGGCCAACCACAAACGCCCTTTTGTTTCTCAGACAGTTTTTTGCACTCCTTGATTTGTTATAACTTTTGGCAGTCTATAGTACTCCAAATGTGTTTTCCCAGTCCGACCGATTAGTACAGCCCAAAACATGACAATAATTAATAATTTCAGCAGCAGTAATATGGAAAATATATTTTGTTCGGTTCAGAGGTATTGTTTATGTTCAGTGCTACCAGTATGGCCAACGTGTCATGAAAACACTCAGGATAAACAAGGAAGGTTTACTCGTTTGATTTACTTTAGACATAAAGAACATATCTGCGTTTGTGGATCAGTGTCTGTAATGTGTGCTGTAGGTGCGTATTTGGATGTTTTACTTTGATATAACGTGACACTGAGTTGTTTGAAATTGAAATGCATAGAGAAATCGTTGATGATGACCTCAGAAACCGATGAATTGGCTTTTTTGAACCGGTTTATTGATCTGAACTGTTCAAAAAGAACCGGTTTGTGGAAAAGAATGAGACTTTGCTTCCTGGCCAGTGATGTCAATGAGGGTTAAAGGGATTTTACAGACTAACAGGATGTCGAAAAACCCTATAAATGGATTATCAGCTCAAACAATATAAGAAAAGTTTTACTTGAAAAAACGCAAAGAAAAAACAACTTGAATGTTGTCTTTTATAAAGATTGAAATATCTCATTTAAAATTCACAAATGACTTAATTGTGATATTGAAATAAAAAAGTGAGTTTATCCAGTTAATCCATTTTATCCAGACCATGGAATACTTTTTGAGGCATTTTGAGAGTTTTCTGTGGATGTGTGTCTGTGAGAGCAGGAGGTTGTGGTGTTCCTGGCTGCAGTCGTTCATTGTTTCAGCGATTCTGCTTCCTGTTGAGGCTGTGAGGGGTTCTGTCCGGCCCGGCTGGCTCTGCAGTAATTGTAGGGTGTTTGGGTCTGGTTGTCTTGTGATAAAGGATCAAAGTTGACCACTGCCCAGCTCTAAACGCCTGTGTTAGCAACACATGTCAACAGACGACATTTACAACCAGTGTTTCCTCCCGAGGAGGAAGCATACAGCGCTGTGCTGCCGTTACAATAGATACCGTATCTCTTTATCCGGGCCGTTCAGAGCACTGGTCGCTGAGTTGGAGAAAAGGAAATTTCACAAATGGCCCATGAGCAATGAAAGGTTTAAAAGGAAACCGTTTAATGCTTTATAGCTGCATGCATTTTTTAAAAATGTTAAAGTATCAGTGGGTATATGCTCAGAATAGCATACTTTTTTCTGCATGCATGGAATACCCAGATGACCTAAAATATACTACTTCCAAGAAGGAAGCTATTAATATTCCATTTGCATGTAAACAAACCAAAATTGCATCACTGCAGACTATCATCATTTTAACATATTTCTTCTCAAACACTGAAACAACTGTTTAGACAACTCCCGTGATTGTCCAAAAGCATGTGAATATGAGGATCACGATTGGTTGTCGGTTGCTAAGCATGTAGCATTCTAACACAGCATGGACGTTTGATCAAAACTATTGCTAGGGACAATTTTGTAGTTGCTGGATATTGGTAGGGACATGCATAGCACTGTTTACATACTATTTTAAACCATAAAGTATGCAGTTAGTGATTATTGTACTCTAAACATAAGCAAACATTGATGTCAGTGCTAGTTTTTCAGTGCACAGGTCCTCTGAAAGGCCTCATCCCGTGTCTGCGGTCAGTGGTGTTTTGTGCCAGGCCTGAAGTCACAGAAAAGCTTGAATTTGTCAGTGTCTTCACTCAAGCACTTGGAAATCTCCCCCCCGAACCCCCCGGCCTCCTGTTCCACACCGCTTTGGCAGGAACAGATCTCCTCACAGGCCTGAAAATGCTTCATGGGAATTATGGCTGAGGCTATTACAGTTTGTTCTTCCAAATGTACTGAGGGGCTGATGGTCTGGGCAAAGTGCTCCATCTTGGATTGACTGTGCATCTGTGCTCTCAGTAACAAAATGAGAGTGAAAAGCGTTGGTCAGCACGGGTCTTCGTCCCATCTGTCCGTTCCGCTGATGAAGAGAGGTGGAAAAACTGCAAAACTCTGCGGTTTTTGCAGCCCAAAGCAAACGTGGAAACGGATCCATATGCATTCGTTTAAAACATTAATTTGTCAGTTTCAGGTTAAAAGGGGTAGAGTGATTTTTTTTTACGTACTAAAGTAGCCTAATGCAATTAAAATAATACGGTGAAGAGGTAAATACAGCATATAAACTGTAGTGCTTTCATTGACTTTGCTCAAGTAGGGAGGCCGTTTCTGTATAACTAAAAAGAAAGACACGTTGAAGGATTAACTGATTCGGAAGAAATGAAATTATACTGTAAACATAAAACTAAAACCGCCAGTAGGTGGCGGTAAGTCACTGTCTTAATGAGTGAATCACTCAACTGATTCGTTCAAAATGGATGATTCATTTAGAAACGAAGCACAAGACTGGCTTAATGAATGGGATCATTGACTTGATTCGTTCAAAAACACTGAATCGTTGACTGTTATTGGTACGATTTATACTGTGTATATTGTAAGTCACTTAATGTATAGCTAGCTTTTAAATATATGTATTTATGATACTATTGAACTAACTGTAAAATAGTGAGAAATGAATGACAAAAGAGCAACCTCAAGGACATATGGCCATATTACTAAACTAAAGTAATACGGTCAAACCAAGATTATTCTGTTGGTAATCTAGGCGAATTCCAGTTTCGAACCAGATTCAAAATGATTCCTATCTACCTTATTTTTCCCGTAAGATCTAGGCTTCCGGTCTCATTTGTCTCCAGCTATATTTAGCTGTACAAAACAGCTTGTTTTGCTGCTTTATATTGCAAATTGGTGTGTCTTACCATATTATTTTAATGTATTATCTTAACTATGAACAAACTGGTTTGTAGTGCAAACAGTTTTACCATTTACTGTACATTGTTATTCTTCTAGTTCTAGTTCCCTATAGAGTGATTTTATGGCGTATTATCACCAGATGTAAACAATGCCACTGAAGCAAACAAAACTTGCATATTTTACTGATTATTGCTACTGAAAATGGTTAATTATTGTTATGTTTTGAGCTGTACTAATTGGTTGGATTGGGAAAAAGCATTTGGAGTACTATAGACTGCCAAAAGTTATACAAATCAAGAAGAAGAGTGCAAAAAAAAAAAAAAAGCTGAGGAACAAAAGGCGTTTGTGGTTGGCCAAACTGAACCAGGATTTCCAGGGGAAGAATTTTGACAACATTTGTGTTTGTTCTTATCATTTCTGGTCATGTAGGTGAAATATTAGGCTAATATCTTAATCAATATTACTTGTGCATATCTTTACCACCTATTAACTTTAGTTTGTCAAAATATTGCGCCCTCTCCTGCTTACTAATGCCCTCTCTATATGATATAGCAGCTTCCACACGGTTTTTCGTGGTTTAGACAGCATGACTTCTAATGACTTCGCTAATGAACCGGACGTCTTGCCAAAAGGCTTATTCTAGTGTTTAAAAATAAGGTGGATTGAAATGATTTTGCCCATGAAATTTCATAGAACAACAGTAGAAGTGATCACACATTATGGCTGTGAATTTGTTGGATATATATTGTACTTTTAAAACCCTCTGCTTCATTTGTGGGTCACGCCTTGAAATGTAACACTTTTTTTTTTTTTCAGGAAAATTAATCTAGTATATTTATATAGTATTTATTATTATTGTTTAGAATTTGGAGGGGATTTTATAATACTATGCAATATATATACATGATTATAATGAGCATGATTATAATGTCATTTTCTCTTTCGGTAAGTTTTGACCACAAAGTTTTTTGACTCTTTAACATCCAGATTATATCCAGTTTTCCCCCCCACATAGTTAAGGTGACAAAAGTTACCAAGTGTTCTCTCACTCCTATGAAACAATAAATAAATAAACAATTCCATTAATTTCCGATGTTGGTATTTTTTGACCAAGAAGGTACAAAGTGTTACCCTTGAACATGACCCAATCATGTCCATGATTTTTTTTTGTCACCAAAAAAGTCACAAAGTGTCATCTCATTCCACTGAAGCCCAAAAAAAGTAAAAAAAAAAAAAAAAGTAAAATATTTCAGTCAAAAGTGACTGAAGAGGCCAAGTGGGTTAAAGGCATTTACTCAGCTTTCTGCATATCGTAAATTTTGTGAAATGCGACAAATGTAATTTACACAGTGTGAAGTTGCCCACCTTATCAGTGTGAGAATGAGTTTTTCCTGCAGTATTTAACATCGTTCAGTCCTTCACGTTCTTGACACCTCAATGGTTTTAAGTTCCCGGCTGGTAATTCCTGGAAGTTGGCCATTAAAAGCAATCGAGAGTGTGAGAGTATCTGTTTTTGTGTAACTGTGGTCAACCTTATCGAGCAACTCAAGTGTCATAATCTTCCAGTGCAGCCAGTTTGTCCACTTCCTGTTTAGTTTAGACAAGAGGGACACATCTTTCTAGAACTGGCATCTGGAAATGACCGAACTGTAAATCCTAAAGCTAATCTAACCCAGAAGCACAGAAGCTTGAGAGAAAGGAGGGATTGCTGGATAAACTATAATGATAGTTTAAGACATTACTTAAACTAAGAGCCTTTTCTCATTGCTTATACTAACCAGCTGTTCCAAATCTAGTGAGCTGCTACCATTTTAAAGGAGTAGTTCACTTCCAGAACGAAAATGTACAAATAATGTACTCACCCGGTGTCATCCAAGATGTTCATGTCTTTCTTTCTTCAGTCATAAAGAAATAGTTTTTCTTTGAAGAAAACATTTCAGGATTTCTCTCCATATAGTAGACTTCTATGGTGCTCCTGAGTTTGAACTTCCAAAATGCAGTCTAAATGCAGCTTATAGGCTCTGAAACTATTAGTTATTAAAAAAAAAATTTACCTCAAAATCTTGTCTAGGTCTGTTCTCCTCCATCTTCTTTTTCAACATGAACAGTGACAACTGTCATGAACTGGAAAACACAGAGTTCAGACAAAGCTAGACAAAACGAGTGTTTGAGGTTAAAAAGTATATAAATTGTATTTTTTTTTTGTTCCCTAGATAAGACCCTTCTTCCTCGGTTAGGATCATTTAGAGCCCTTTGAAGCTGCATTTAAACTGCATTTTGAAAGTTTGAACTCAGGGGCACCATAGAAGTCCACTACATGGAGAGAAATCCTCAAATGTTTTTCTCCAAAAACATAATTTCTTTACGACTGAAGAAAGACAGACATGGACATTTTGGATGACAAGGGGGTGAGTACATTATTTGCACATTTTTGTTCTGGAAGTGAACTACCCCGTTAAGCAGATTTCCAATTTGAAAGATTTTCCAAAATGCAGTCAGCACAATTATTTCTTCTTCTTACACTCTTAAAAATAAAGGTTTTTGCTGTGATGCAGAAGAACAATTTTTGGTTTCCCAAAGAACCTTTCAGTGAACAGTTTTTAAAATAATGTTTTAAAAATCTAAAGAACCTTTTTCGACTATAAAGAATCTTTTCTGCATTTGAAAGGTTCCATGGATGTTCAAGGTTCTTCATGGAACCATCACTCGCGATAAACAACCTTTATTTTTAAGAGTCTAATCCCAGAATCCATTACAAGTTTGGTGAAAAATACATGCAAAATGGTGTATACACTCTTAAAAATAAAGGTGCTTTAAAGGGTTCTTCACAGTGATGCCATAGAAGAACCTTTTTTGGCTCCACAAAGAACCATTCAGTCAAAGGTTCTTTAAAGAACCATCTCTTTCTTACCTTTTTTAATCTGAAAAACCACAAAGAACCTTTTGTGAAACAGGCGTTAAAGGTTCTTTATTAAACCATTTAGACAAAAAAAGGTTCCTCCACGGCATCGTGAAGCACCTATATTTTTAAGAGTGTGTGTTTATAATGCAATATGATATATATTTAAAAAGCAGGTTAATTAAAACGGACCATTTTCGATCCTCAACAGATGAAACCCAGTCCTGGAAAAAGTGAGTGTGGTGCACACAAAAGACTCAATGATTTGCTTCCTCTCAAAAAACTAATTTTAATTAAAACAAAAATGTTGAATCATTAACAAGTTTATAAAACAGTGATTTAGTTACATAAATAAATTGATATCGGTGTATCAAATCTTAAATTCAACTTCATGAGAATGTTGACACGGGTGAAGAAGTACAATCGTTTACCTTTCATAATAAATAAAATGGAGAGAAATGATATTTCGGTTTCTAAACGAACAGAAAAAGAAAAAGAGCTACAGACATACCTCTAAGGAAGGGGACACTCGACAACGTTTTTGCACCAAAAAACATAGGAAAACTGCTTTTTAAAGCACAGAATACAGAACCATTCAGCTAAAATTAAAGACAGTAAAGTTGTAACCAAAGTCGGTTGGCTTTCATTTTTAACGAACAAGTTTGGTAGTTAGAACTCCAGTTTGGTTATTTTAAAGCGTTAAGACAAGGCAAGAAAGAAGGCTGTTTTCGTTTCGTTGAGGAATCCTATAGGAACGACAAAGAGAAAAACGAAAGGAACGTAAAACCAAACAACCGAAAGCGTTTAGAAAAGGTTTGAACAGTCAGACCTACACAGCAACTTTCTGTCTTGCACAAAGTTAAGATGTCAGCAGATAGGCATGTACATGTTATTGTGCATAAAAATGGAGCTTCGTCGTGACTCGATTATTGTGGAAAGAAACAAGAGCGTCAGGCCAATCGCTCGGCATGTTTGCGTTAACATCGATACTGTTGGATCTACATTTCTAGGCGTTTTTTGAGGCACGTGGGCCTGCGTTTCTTGCATTCCCAATTCTTAATGCTAAGGCTTGCTGCTCTGGTTCACCGGGTGTCCGTCCAAACCACTGGTGCCCTGCGCGGTCGGGTCTGCATAGATACCCAGCACACAGGTTCGCTGCCCGATTCCAGCCCCGACAGCACGGCTGTGTTCGGAAAAACGCGCTAGCGCAGCGCAGCGTAGTATGGATACTGTGCAATGCGATGCGCTTTAAACTGGATTCAAATGTGAAAAACACCCAAGATGAACTGAATTAAACATGCAACGTCATGAAATCACGTCAAACTCTGGAATAATGCCTACCGTTTCGCATACCAAGCAGCGCGCTAGCCTTCCGTTCCGAACACAGCCCGAGGCTCGCGTTTAGTCCCTCTGATATGTTTTGTTTCAAACCAAGGTACTGCAGCTTCAAGTATTTTGCATTACATAGAATATTCTTTTTATAAATTAGTTAACGTATACATTTTTTCAATATTCAGACATATACTATCATATATACAGTACAATAAAATGCTCTCATTCTTTCATGACCATTTTTTTCTTCTTTTTTTTGTTTTTTTTTTTCAAAGAGAATCCCTGAGATGTATGTCGACAGTCGCTAAGTTTCCACAAGCGCAAGCACAATGGGGTCGAAGAGCGTGTGTGTGTGTGTGTGTGTGTTTGTGAGACATGCTTTTGGACGAAACAGCACTGCAATTAGCCTGATGAACTGAAAAGGAAACTCAAAAAAGAAAAAGAAATGGAGACGTGTTTTTGTTTTTCTAGTTTCTTCTAACACTTCTTTAGTACACTGGTAACGTGTGACTGGTTCAGGAAGGAGTAAAGCTGAAGCCGTACGAGGTACTTGTCACTTAGGATGGAGGTGTTGTTTGGTTTAAAGCCATATTTCTTCTTCACTTTGAGGCTGTGAATGTTGAACAGAGAGAACTGGAGTGCTGTGTGGACTTTCGCCACTGGACAACATATACTCAGTGTAAACCGAAACGTCGTGACATACTCTCACACGCTTTCACACAAATAAAGGGGAAACACACAAACGTCCACAACATGACAACGTTCCACTTTTTTTTCCGTTTTTTTTTGCGCAAACGTAAGTCTATACACATAATACCGGTGTGGTTCGTATTGTTTTTGTCGTTTCTTTCTTTCTTTTTTTTTCTGGACTAGCCGAAGCGCTCGCGCACGAGCATCATGAGTTTCTTTTTGCCTTTGTATATCTGTTTCAGGTTGTCTATGAACTGCGTGAACTGAATGTGTCCGTCGTGCGCCATGAGGAAAGTCTCTCTGGCTTTGCTGAGGAACTCGATGAACTCGCTGTAGTGCCGAGGGCTGATGTGCGTGAGCCGCGAGTGCGTCGTGTTGATGTAGGCCCCGATCGTAGCGTCCAAGAGCTGTCTTAGCGGGGCCTTGTCCAACGACATCAACTTCCCAGAGTTCCTGCGGCTGTGCAGTGCCACCATGCCGGGCGTGGTCAGCGTGCAGCGCCGCAAAATGTCCGACAGCACGGTGGCGCACTTGACGCTCTTTACCACCAGCGGGATGATGGCGGCCAGCTCGTTCTTTCCCAGCGAGTGGCTGAGCGCACAAGCCCACAGCACATCGTTGATGGCGGGATGCGTGTCCTGGTTGTAGCTCAGGTTCAAGTGCGCCATGGCCAGCGTGGCCAGCTTGTACGCACGCATGGGGTAACCGCGGTGCTCCATGTAGCGCGCGATAGTGAACAGTTGCGTGTAGCTCATGCCTGTGGTGGCCGCGTCCAGCACGATCTGGTAGGCCGTCTCGAAGGCGATGTGGTCCTTCTCGCAGAGCGTGAGGGCAGACAGCGCGCAGTTCTGAGGGTCCTTCATGGCGCACTGCAGGGCTAATGTCCGCGCGCTGCTCGCCAGATTCTCCTGCTGGTGGCAGTCCAGGTGCAGCCGGACGATGGTGCTGTTGGACATGACTGTGGTGGCCACGATGCTCGTGGCCTCTGTGGGCGTGAAGAGGGTGAACCAGCTCTGCATGATGCTGTCCAGTGCGTAGACCCCTGCAGACACAGAACGGGGGAGCAGAATGTCACTCAACTTCCGCAAAACAAAACTCACCCCATTTGCTTTTCCTTTTTTCCTTTTTAAGGAATTCTATTGTGCTCACCATGCCTGCATTTATTTGATTTAAAATATTCTGAAATATGTTAACTTTTTAAAATAACTGATTTCTATTTTAACATATTTATTCCTGTGATCAAAGCCGAATTTTTAGTATCATTCTCCAGTCGTCAGTGTCACATGATCCTTCAGAAATTATTCTAATATGCTGACTTTTATTATTAATATCATAAATATTTAAAACAGTTGAGTACATTTTTCAGGATTCTTTGATGAATTGAAAAATCCAAAGATCAGCATTTATCTGAAGCTTCTTTAACATTCTACACTATACCTTTCAAAAGCTTCAAAAAGAATCAGTATAATTAAAAAATAATAATGCTTTTATTTAAGGACGCTTTAAACTGATCAAAAGTGATGATAAAGACATTTATAATGTTACAAAAGATTTCTAGTTCAGATAAATGCTGTTCTTCTGAACTTTCTATTCATCAAAGAAAGCTTAACTCAAATAAAGTAACCTTAACCTAAACCTAGCTGTTTTCAAAATAATAATAATAAATGTTTTTTGAGCAGCTCATCAGAATATTAGAATGATTTCTGAAGGATCATGTGACTGGAGTAATGCTAAAAATTCAGCTTTAAAATCACATAAATAAATTACATTTTAAAATGTATTTAAATATTAAAACCATTTCAAAATTGTAAGTTTTTGCTGTACTTTTAATAGAATAAATGCATTGAATATTTTTTTAAATAAAATTTGTACACATTTCAACGTAATTTATAATAATATCATAATATTTTTCATTAATAATAAATCCATGAAATTATTAGTAATGCATCCATGATCATTTTCATGATCAGCTTTATTACAACCGTGGCAATGGCTGTGAAACAATTATTATTTTATTGTTAAAATAATTACATTAATATTTTACTAAACTGAATAACCGTTAAACAGTATTTTCTTTTTAAATCAAAATGCAATTGCTGCAATTTTGTAAAAGAAATAAATCACACATGGCAAAAAAATGCTGGGTTAAATGTTCTTCTATTTAACTCAACTATTGCTTAAAAATGACTATATTTCTTGCTTAAAATGAACCCAAAATAGGTTGGAAATTAATATTTATTAATATGTTCAATAAACATTTATTCATTTTTTAAATGTTCACCTTTTGTTTATTGCTGATGCCTCTAGTAGTTAGGTGTCTGATTTTTAATTTACATCCTATTTCGGGTTCATTTTAAGCCAGCCATATAGTAATTTTAAACAATAGCTGAGGTAAATAAAACTACCCAGAAGGTTGAGTTAGACATTAAAACAACCCACTGGGTTTGTCCATATTTCACCCAGCGCTGGGTTGGATTATGATTATTTTACTTCATTTCACTAACATACTGTGGTAAAATCATTGTAACACGCAGCCTTGACTATCTGATTTTTTATAACTAAGCCAAAACATGATAACAGTGATATCTGAAGGCTCAAACCTACACATTTATTTTATTATTAATAAACTGATTCATTTATAGAACAATACTTTAAAAAAAAAAAATAATAACTGCTGCAATTTTACATAAGCAACAAGTCACTCATAGCTGTTTAGTAGGTTATTCAACTCCCATGCCATGGTAAAATTACTGTAACAGCCATCATTGCCTAATTTTTTGTTTTGTAACTAACCACAGCCTGTTAACAGTAAAAGCTAAAGGCTCAAACTTACCAACTTCTGTGGCACATGTGACTAGCCATCGTACCATCTCTCTCCGCCGCCAGTTCAGCGTTGAGAGCGTCATACGCATTACCTGAGTTATTAGAAAAGACAACGAAAACGTGTAAGAAAATGGCCAAAAACGGGTATAAGTGGAGATTGCAGTGTGCTGATGGATGAAGAAGTGCATACCTGAAGACCCAGCTCCAGGGAGACCTTTAGCAGAGTGATGTCTGGCAGACTGTCCATGAGTGTCGCTATCTTAAAGGCATCCTGCGCCAGTTTGAAGATATGAGAGGAGGAGTGAATGTTCTTCTGTATGGACTCTAATACTGTCTCTAACCTTCGAGCATCACCTAGAAATGACACCGGAAAATAACGAATGTTAAAGACTTAAACATGTAGGCATGTTTTTTTATTAAAACTGTAATATATAACAAATGTATTCACACACAACCAGTCAAAAGTTTTTTAATTTTTTTATGTTTTTTAAAGAGGTCTCTTCTGCTCACCAAGCCTGCATTTTTTTAATCCAAAATAACTGTTTTCTATTTGAATATATTTTAAAATCTAATTTATTCCTGTGATTTCAGAGCTGAATTTTTAGCATCATTACTCCAGTCACAAGATCCTTCAGAAATTCTTATATTTCTAAAGTTCTAAAATTAAAATTCTAATATTCCAAACCAGAAATCTTACTGTTTAAAACATAAAGATTTTAAATGTTTTTACTATTTATAATAACTGCGTTCTATTTGAATCTATTTTAAA